>NW_027618014.1:0-88651 GCF_964187855.1 Myxine glutinosa | reverse complement strand
AAACCACTTTTGCACTTGTATTAGTGTGGAAAAACCACTTTTCGCACTTGTGTTAGTGTTGAAAAACCACTTTTTGCACTTGTGTTAGTGTTGAAAAACCACTTTTCACACTTGTGTTGGTGCAGGAAACCACTTTTGCACTTGTATTAGTGTGGAAAAAACACTTTTTGCACTTGTGATAGTGTTGAAAAACCACTTTTCGCACTTGTGTTAGTGTTGAAAAACCACTTTTCGCACTTGTGTTAGTGTTGAAAAACCACTTTTCGCACTTGTGTTGGTGCAGGAAACCACTTTTGCACTTGCATTAAAGTGGAAAAAACACTTTTTGCACTTGTGATAGTGTTGAAAAACCACTTTTCGCACTTGTGTTAGTGTTGAAAAACCACTTTTCGCACTTGTGTTAGTGTTGAAAAACCACTTTTCGCACTTGTGCTGGTGCAGGAAACCACTTTTACACTTGTATTAGTGTGGAAAAAACACTTTTTGCACTTGTGTTATTGTTGAAAAACCACTTTTCGCACTTGTGTTGGTGCAGGAAACCACTTTTGCACTTGTATTAGTGTGGAAAAACCACTTTTCGCACTTGTGTTAGTGTTGAAAAACCACTTTTCGCACTTGTGTTAGTGTTGAAAAACCACTTTTCGCACTTGTGCTTGTGCAGGAAAGCACTTTTGCACTTGTATTAGTGTGAAAAAACACTTTTTGCACTTGTGATAGTGTTGAAAAACCACTTTTCGCAATTGTGTTAGTGTTGAAAAACCACTTTTCGCACTTGTGTTAGTGTTGAAAAACCACTTTTCGCACTTGTGTTGGTGCAGGAAACCACTTTTGCACTTGTATTAGTGTGGAAAAAACACTTTTTGCACTTGTGATAGTGTTGTAAAACCACTTTTCGCACTTGTGTTAGTGTTGAAAAACCACTTTTCGCACTTGTGTTAGTGTTGAAAAACCACTTTTCGCACTTGTGTTATTGTTGAAAAACCACTTTTTGCGCTTGTGTTAGTGTTGAAAAACCACTTTTCGCACTTGTGTTGGTGCAGGAAACCACTTTTGCACTTGTATTAGTGTGGAAAAAACACTTTTTGCACTTGTGATAGTGTTGAAAAACCACTTTTCGCACTTGTGTTGGTGCAGGAAACCACTTTTGCACTTGTATTAGTGTGGAAAAAACACTTTTTGCACTTGTGATAGTGTTGAAAAACCACTTTTCGCACTTGTGTTAGTGTTGAAAAACCACTTTTCGCACTTGTGTTGGTGCAGGAAACCACTTTTGCACTTGTATTAGTGTGGGAAAACCACTTTTCGCACTTGTGTTAGTGTTGAAAAACCACTTTTCGCACTTGTGTTAGTGTTGAAAAACCACTTTTCGCACTTGTGTTGGTGCAGGAAACCACTTCTGCACTTGTATTAGTGTGGAAAAACCACTTTTCGCACTTGTGTTAGTGTTGAAAAACCACTTTTTGCACTTGTGTTGCTGCAGGAAACCACTTTTGCACTTGTATTAGTGTGGAAAAAACACTTTTTGCACTTGTGATAGTGTTGAAAAACCACTTTTCGCACTTGTGTTAGTGTTGAAAAACCACTTTTCGCACTTGTGTTAGTGTTGAAAAACCACTTTTCGCACTTGTGTTAGTGTTGAAAAACCACTTTTCGCACTTGTGTTAGTGTTGAAAAAACACTTTTCGCACTTGTGTTGGTGCAGGAAACCACTTTTGCACTTGTATTAGTGTGGAAAAAACACTTTTTGCACCTGTGATATTATTGAAAAACCACTTTTCGCACTTGTGTTAGTGTTGAAAACCCACTTTTCGCACTTGTGTTAGTGTTGAAAAACCACTTTTCCCACTTGTGTTGGTGCAGGAAACCACTTTTGCACTTGTATTAGTGTGGAAAAAACACTTTTTGCACCTGTGATATTGTTGAAAAACCACTTTTCGCACTTGTGTTAGTGTTGAAAAAACACTTTTCGCACTTGTGCTGGTGCAGGAAACCACTTTTGCACTTGTATTAGTGTGGAAAAAACACTTTTTGCACTTGTGATAGTGTTGAAAAACCACTTTTCGCACTTGTGTTAGTGTTGAAAAACCACTTTTCGCACTTGTGTTGGTGCAGGAAACCACTTTTGCACTTGTATTAGTGTGGAAAAACCACTTTTCGCACTTGTGTTAGTGTTGAAAAACCACTTTTTGCACTTGTGTTAGTGTTGAAAAACCACTTTTCACACTTGTGTTGGTGCAGGAAACCACTTTTGCACTTGTATTAGTGTGGAAAAAACACTTTTTGCACTTGTGATAGTGTTGAAAAACCACTTTTCGCACTTGTGTTAGTGTTGAAAAACCACTTTTCGCACTTGTGTTAGTGTTGAAAAACCACTTTTCGCACTTGTGTTGGTGCAGGAAACCACTTTTGCACTTGCATTAAAGTGGAAAAAACACTTTTTGCACTTGTGATAGTGTTGAAAAACCACTTTTCGCACTTGTGTTAGTGTTGAAAAACCACTTTTCGCACTTGTGTTAGTGTTGAAAAACCACTTTTCGCACTTGTGCTGGTGCAGGAAACCACTTTTACACTTGTATTAGTGTGGAAAAAACACTTTTTGCACTTGTGTTATTGTTGAAAAACCACTTTTCGCACTTGTGTTGGTGCAGGAAACCACTTTTGCACTTGTATTAGTGTGGAAAAACCACTTTTCGCACTTGTGTTAGTGTTGAAAAACCACTTTTCGCACTTGTGTTAGTGTTGAAAAACCACTTTTTGCACTTGTGCTTGTGCAGGAAAGCACTTTTGCACTTGTATTAGTGTGAAAAAACACTTTTTGCACTTGTGATAGTGTTGAAAAACCACTTTTCGCAATTGTGTTAGTGTTGAAAAACCACTTTTCGCACTTGTGTTAGTGTTGAAAAACCACTTTTCGCACTTGTGTTGGTGCAGGAAACCACTTTTGCACTTGTATTAGTGTGGAAAAAACACTTTTTGCACTTGTGATAGTGTTGTAAAACCACTTTTCGCACTTGTGTTAGTGTTGAAAAACCACTTTTCGCACTTGTGTTAGTGTTGAAAAACCACTTTTCGCACTTGTGTTATTGTTGAAAAACCACTTTTTGCGCTTGTGTTAGTGTTGAAAAACCACTTTTCGCACTTGTGTTGGTGCAGGAAACCACTTTTGCACTTGTATTAGTGTGGAAAAAACACTTTTTGCACTTGTGATAGTGTTGAAAAACCACTTTTCGCACTTGTGTTGGTGCAGGAAACCACTTTTGCACTTGTATTAGTGTGGAAAAAACACTTTTTGCACTTGTGATAGTGTTGAAAAACCACTTTTCGCACTTGTGTTAGTGTTGAAAAACCACTTTTCGCACTTGTGTTGGTGCAGGAAACCACTTTTGCACTTGTATTAGTGTGGGAAAACCACTTTTCGCACTTGTGTTAGTGTTGAAAAACCACTTTTCGCACTTGTGTTAGTGTTGAAAAACCACTTTTCGCACTTGTGTTGGTGCAGGAAACCACTTCTGCACTTGTATTAGTGTGGAAAAACCACTTTTCGCACTTGTGTTAGTGTTGAAAAACCACTTTTTGCACTTGTGTTGCTGCAGGAAACCACTTTTGCACTTGTATTAGTGTGGAAAAAAACACTTTTTGCACTTGTGATAGTGTTGAAAAACCACTTTTCGCACTTGTGTTAGTGTTGAAAAACCACTTTTCGCACTTGTGTTAGTGTTGAAAAACCACTTTTCGCACTTGTGTTAGTGTTGAAAAACCACTTTTCGCACTTGTGTTAGTGTTGAAAAAACACTTTTCGCACTTGTGTTGGTGCAGGAAACCACTTTTGCACTTGTATTAGTGTGGAAAAAACACTTTTTGCACCTGTGATATTATTGAAAAACCACTTTTCGCACTTGTGTTAGTGTTGAAAAACCACTTTTCGCACTTGTGCTGGTGCAGGAAACCACTTTTGCACTTGTATTACTGTGGAAAAACCACTTTTCACACTTGTGTTAGTGTTGAAAAACCACTTTTCGCACTTGTGTTAGTGTTGAAAACCCACTTTTCGCACTTGTGTTAGTGTTGAAAAACCACTTTTCCCACTTGTGTTGGTGCAGGAAACCACTTTTGCACTTGTATTAGTGTGGAAAAAACACTTTTTGCACCTGTGATATTGTTGAAAAACCACTTTTCGCACTTGTGTTAGTGTTGAAAAAACACTTTTCGCACTTGTGCTGGTGCAGGAAACCACTTTTGCACTTGTATTAGTGTGGAAAAAACACTTTTTGCACTTGTGATAGTGTGGAAAAACCACTTTTCGCACTTGTGTTAGTGTTGAAAAACCACTTTTCGCACTTGTGTTAGTGTTGAAAAACCACTTTTCGCACTTGTGTTGGTGCAGGAAACCACTTTTGCACTTGTATTAGTGTGGAAAAACCACTTTTTGCACTTGTGTTAGTGTTGAAAAACCACTTTTCGCACTTGTGTTAGTGTTGAAAAACCACTTTTCGCACTTGTGTTAGTGTTGAAAAAACACTTTTCGCCCTTGTGTTGGTGCAGGAAACCACTTTTGCACTTGTATTAGTGTGGAAAAAACACTTTTTGCACCTGTGATATTATTGAAAAACCACTTTTCGCACTTGTGTTAGTGTTGAAAAACCACTTTTCGCACTTGTGCTGGTGCAGGAAACCACTTTTGCACTTGTATTACTGTGGAAAAACCACTTTTCGCACTTGTGTTAGTGTTGAAAAACCACTTTTCGCACTTGTGTTAGTGTTGAAAACCCACTTTTCGCACTTGTGTTAGTGTTGAAAAACCACTTTTCCCACTTGTGTTGGTGCAGGAAACCACTTTTGCACTTGTATTAGTGTGGAAAAAACACTTTTTGCACCTGTGATATTGTTGAAAAACCACTTTTCGCACTTGTGTTAGTGTTGAAAAAACACTTTTCGCACTTGTGCTGGTGCAGGAAACCACTTTTGCACTTGTATTAGTGTGGAAAAAACACTTTTTGCACTTGTGATAGTGTTGAAAAACCACTTTTCGCACTTGTGTTAGTGTTGAAAAACCACTTTTCGCACTTGTGTTGGTGCAGGAAACCACTTTTGCACTTGTATTAGTGTGGAAAAACCACTTTTCGCACTTGTGTTAGTGTTGAAAAACCACTTTTTGCACTTGTGTTAGTGTTGAAAAACCACTTTTCACACTTGTGTTGGTGCAGGAAACCACTTTTGCACTTGTATTAGTGTGGAAAAAACACTTTTTGCACTTGTGATAGTGTTGAAAAACCACTTTTCGCACTTGTGTTAGTGTTGAAAAACCACTTTTCGCACTTGTGTTAGTGTTGAAAAACCACTTTTCGCACTTGTGTTGGTGCAGGAAACCACTTTTGCACTTGTATTAGTGTGGAAAAACCACTTTTCGCACTTGTGTTAGTGTTGAAAAACCACTTTTCGCACTTGTGTTAGTGTTGAAAAACCACTTTTCGCACTTGTGCTTGTGCAGGAAAGCACTTTTGCACTTGTATTAGTGTGAAAAAACACTTTTTGCACTTGTGATAGTGTTGAAAAACCACTTTTCGCAATTGTGTTAGTGTTGAAAAACCACTTTTCGCACTTGTGTTAGTGTTGAAAAACCACTTTTCGCACTTGTGTTGGTGCAGGAAACCACTTTTGCACTTGTATTAGTGTGGAAAAAACACTATTTGCACTTGTGATAGTGTTGTAAAACCACTTTTCGCACTTGTGTTAGTGTTGAAAAACCACTTTTCGCACTTGTGTTAGTGTTGAAAAACCACTTTTCGCACTTGTGTTATTGTTGAAAAACCACTTTTTGCGCTTGTGTTAGTGTTGAAAAACCACTTTTCGCACTTGTGTTGGTGCAGGAAACCACTTTTGCACTTGTATTAGTGTGGAAAAAACACTTTTTGCACTTGTGATAGTGTTGAAAAACCACTTTTCGCACTTGTGTTGGTGCAGGAAACCACTTTTGCACTTGTATTAGTGTGGAAAAAACACTTTTTGCACTTGTGATAGTGTTGAAAAACCACTTTTCGCACTTGTGTTAGTGTTGAAAAACCACTTTTCGCACTTGTGTTGGTGCAGGAAACCACTTTTGCACTTGTATTAGTGTGGGAAAACCACTTTTCGCACTTGTGTTAGTGTTGAAAAACCACTTTTCGCACTTGTGTTAGTGTTGAAAAACCACTTTTCGCACTTGTGTTGGTGCAGGAAACCACTTCTGCACTTGTATTAGTGTGGAAAAACCACTTTTCGCACTTGTGTTAGTGTTGAAAAACCACTTTTTGCACTTGTGTTGCTGCAGGAAACCACTTTTGCACTTGTATTAGTGTGGAAAAAACACTTTTTGCACTTGTGATAGTGTTGAAAAACCACTTTTCGCACTTGTGTTAGTGTTGAAAAACCACTTTTCGCACTTGTGTTAGTGTTGAAAAACCACTTTTCGCACTTGTGTTAGTGTTGAAAAACCACTTTTCGCACTTGTGCTGGTGCAGGAAACCACTTTTGCACTTGTATTAGTGTGGAAAAACCACTTTTCGCACTTGTGTTAGTGTTGAAAAACCACTTTTCGCACTTGTGTTGCTGCAGGAAACCACTTTTGCACTTGTATTAGTGTGGAAAAAACACTTTTTGCACCTGTGATATTGTTGAAAAACCACTTTTCGCACTTGTGTTAGTGTTGAAAAAACACTTTTCGCACTTGTGCTGGTGCAGGAAACCACTTTTGCACTTGTATTAGTGTGGAAAAAACACTTTTTGCACTTGTGATAGTGTGGAAAAACCACTTTTCGCACTTGTGTTAGTGTTGAAAAACCACTTTTCGCACTTGTGTTAGTGTTGAAAAACCACTTTTCGCACTTGTGTTGGTGCAGGAAACCACTTTTGCACTTGTATTAGTGTGGAAAAACCACTTTTCGCACTTGTGTTAGTGTTGAAAAACCACTTTTCGCACTTGTGTTAGTGTTGAAAAACCACTTTTCGCACTTGTGTTAGTGTTGAAAAAACACTTTTCGCCCTTGTGTTGGTGCAGGAAACCACTTTTGCACTTGTATTAGTGTGGAAAAAACACTTTTTGCACCTGTGATATTATTGAAAAACCACTTTTCGCACTTGTGCTGGTGCAGGAAACCACTTTTGCACTTGTATTACTGTGGAAAAACCACTTTTCGCACTTGTGTTAGTGTTGAAAAACCACTTTTCGCACTTGTGTTAGTGTTGAAAACCCACTTTTCGCACTTGTGTTAGTGTTGAAAAACCACTTTTCCCACTTGTGTTGGTGCAGGAAACCACTTTTGCACTTGTATTAGTGTGGAAAAAACACTTTTTGCACCTGTGATATTGTTGAAAAACCACTTTTCGCACTTGTGTTAGTGTTGAAAAAACACTTTTCGCACTTGTGCTGGTGCAGGAAACCACTTTTGCACTTGTATTAGTGTGGAAAAAACACTTTTTGCACTTGTGATAGTGTTGAAAAACCACTTTTTGCACTTGTGTTAGTGTTGAAAAACCACTTTTCACACTTGTGTTGGTGCAGGAAACCACTTTTGCACTTGTATTAGTGTGGAAAAAACACTTTTTGCACTTGTGATAGTGTTGAAAAACCACTTTTCGCACTTGTGTTAGTGTTGAAAAACCACTTTTCGCACTTGTGTTAGTGTTGAAAAACCACTTTTCGCACTTGTGTTGGTGCAGGAAACCACTTTTGCACTTGCATTAAAGTGGAAAAAACACTTTTTGCACTTGTGATAGTGTTGAAAAACCACTTTTCGCACTTGTGTTAGTGTTGAAAAACCACTTTTCGCACTTGTGTTAGTGTTGAAAAACCACTTTTCGCACTTGTGCTGGTGCAGGAAACCACTTTTACACTTGTATTAGTGTGGAAAAAACACTTTTTGCACTTGTGTTATTGTTGAAAAACCACTTTTCGCACTTGTGTTGGTGCAGGAAACCACTTTTGCACTTGTATTAGTGTGGAAAAACCACTTTTCGCACTTGTGTTAGTGTTGAAAAACCACTTTTCGCACTTGTGTTAGTGTTGAAAAACCACTTTTCGCACTTGTGCTTGTGCAGGAAAGCACTTTTGCACTTGTATTAGTGTGAAAAAACACTTTTTGCACTTGTGATAGTGTTGAAAAACCACTTTTCGCAATTGTGTTAGTGTTGAAAAACCACTTTTCGCACTTGTGTTAGTGTTGAAAAACCACTTTTCGCACTTGTGTTGGTGCAGGAAACCACTTTTGCACTTGTATTAGTGTGGAAAAAACACTTTTTGCACTTGTGATAGTGTTGTAAAACCACTTTTCGCACTTGTGTTAGTGTTGAAAAACCACTTTTCGCACTTGTGTTAGTGTTGAAAAACCACTTTTCGCACTTGTGTTATTGTTGAAAAACCACTTTTTGCGCTTGTGTTAGTGTTGAAAAACCACTTTTCGCACTTGTGTTGGTGCAGGAAACCACTTTTGCACTTGTATTAGTGTGGAAAAAACACTTTTTGCACTTGTGATAGTGTTGAAAAACCACTTTTCGCACTTGTGTTGGTGCAGGAAACCACTTTTGCACTTGTATTAGTGTGGAAAAAACACTTTTTGCACTTGTGATAGTGTTGAAAAACCACTTTTCGCACTTGTGTTAGTGTTGAAAAACCACTTTTCGCACTTGTGTTGGTGCAGGAAACCACTTTTGCACTTGTATTAGTGTGGGAAAACCACTTTTCGCACTTGTGTTAGTGTTGAAAAACCACTTTTCGCACTTGTGTTAGTGTTGAAAAACCACTTTTCGCACTTGTGTTGGTGCAGGAAACCACTTCTGCACTTGTATTAGTGTGGAAAAACCACTTTTCGCACTTGTGTTAGTGTTGAAAAACCACTTTTTGCACTTGTGTTGCTGCAGGAAACCACTTTTGCACTTGTATTAGTGTTGAAAAACCACTTTTCGCACTTGTGTTAGTGTTGAAAAACCACTTTTCGCACTTGTGTTAGTGTTGAAAAACCACTTTTCGCACTTGTGTTAGTGTTGAAAAACCACTTTTCGCACTTGTGCTGGTGCAGGAAACCACTTTTGCACTTGTATTAGTGTGGAAAAACCACTTTTCGCACTTGTGTTAGTGTTGAAAAACCACTTTTCGCACTTGTGTTGCTGCAGGAAACCACTTTTGCACTTGTATTAGTGTGGAAAAAACACTTTTTGCACTTGTGATAGTGTTGAAAAACCACTTTTCGCACTTGTGTTAGTGTTGAAAAACCACTTTTCGCACTTGTGTTGCTGCAGGAAACCACTTTTGCACTCGTATTAGTGTGGAAAAAACACTTTTTGCACTTGTGATAGTGTTGAAAAACCACTTTTCGCACTTGTATTAGTGTTGAAAAACCACTTTTCGCACTTGTGTTAGTGTTGAAAAACCACTTTTCGCACTTGTGTTGGTGCAGGAAACCACTTTTGCACTTGTATTAGTGTGGAAAAACCACTTTTCACACTTGTGTTAGTGTTGAAAAACCACTTTTTGCACTTGTGTTAGTGTTGAAAAACCACTTTTCGCACTTGTGTTGGTGCAGGAAACCACTTTTGCACTTGTATTAGTGTGGAAAAAACACTTTTTGCACTTGTGATAGTGTTGAAAAACCACTTTTCGCACTTGTGTTAGTGTTGAAAAACCACTTTTCGCACTTGTGTTAGTGTTGAAAAACCACTTTTCGCACTTGTGTTGGTGCAGGAAACCACTTTTGCACTTGTATTAAAGTGGAAAAACCACTTTTCGCACTTGTGTTAGTGTTGAAAAACCACTTTTCGCACTTGTGTTCGTGTTGAAAAAACACTTTTCGCACTTGTGTTGGTGCAGGAAACCACTTTTGCACTTGTATTAGTGTGGAAAAAACACTTTTTGCACTTGTGATAGTGTTGAAAAACCACTTTTCGCACTTGTGCTGGTGCAGGAAACCACTTTTGCACTTGTATTGGTGTGGAAAAAACACTTTTTGCACTTGTGATAGTGTTGAAAAACCACTTTTTGCACTTGTGTTAGTGTTGAAAACCACTTTTCGCACTTGTGTTGGTGGAGGAAACCACTTTTGCACTTGTATTATTGTGGAAATCCACTTTTCGCACTTGTGTTAGTGTTGAAAAACCACTTTTCGCACTTGTGTTAGTGTTGAAAAACCACTTTTCGCACTTGTGTTGGTGTTGAAAAACCACTTTTCGCACTTGTGTTAGTGTTGAAAAACCACTTTTCGCACTTGTGATAGTGTTGAAAAACCACTTTACGCACTTGTGTTAGTGTTGAAAAACCACTTTTCGCACTTGTGCTGGTGCAGGAAACCACTTTTGCACTTGTATTAGTGTGGAAAAAACACTTTTTGCACTTGTGTTAGTGTTGAAAAACCACTTTTCGCACTTGTGTTGGTGCAGGAAACCACTTTTGCACTTGTATTAGTGTGGAAAAAACACTTTTTGCACTTGTGATAGTGTTGAAAAACCACTTTTCGCACTTGTGTTAGTGTTGAAAAACCACTTTTCGCACTTGTGTTGGTGCAGGAAACCACTTTTGCACTTGTATTAGTGTGGAAAAACCACTTTTCGCACTTGTGTTAGTGTTGAAAAACCACTTTTCGCACTTGTGTTAGTGTTGAAAAACCACTTTTCGCACTTGTGTTCGTGTTGAAAAAACACTTTTCGCACTTGTGTTGGTGCAGGAAACCACTTTTGCACTTGTATTAGTGTGGAAAAAACACTTTTTGCACCTGTGATATTATTGAAAAATAACTTTTCGCACTTGTGTTAGTGTTGAAAAACCACTTTTCGCACTTGTGCTGGTGCAGGAAACCACTTTTGCACTTGTATTACTGTGGAAAAACCACTTTTCGCACTTGTGTTAGTGTTGAAAAACCACTTTTCGCACTTGTGTTAGTGTTGAAAACCCACTTTTCGCACTTGTGTTAGTGTTGAAAAACCACTTTTCCCACTTGTGTTGGTGCAGGAAACCACTTTTGCACTTGTATTAGTGTGGAAAAAACACTTTTTGCACTTGTGATAGTGTTGAAAAACCACTTTTTGCACTTGTGTTAGTGTTGAAAAACCACTTTTCGCACTTGTGTTGGTGCAGGAAACCACTTTTGCACTTGTATTGGTGTGGAAAAAACACTTTTTGCACTTGTGATAGTGTTGAAAAACCACTTTTTGCACTTGTGTTAGTGTTGAAAACCACTTTTCGCACTTGTGTTGGTGGAGGAAACCACTTTTGCACTTGTATTATTGTGGAAATCCACTTTTCGCACTTGTGTTAGTGTTGAAAAACCACTTTTCGCACTTGTGTTAGTGTTGAAAAACCACTTTTCGCACTTGTGTTGGTGTTGAAAAACCACTTTTCGCACTTGTGTTAGTGTTGAAAAACCACTTTTCGCACTTGTGATAGTGTTGAAAAACCACTTTACGCACTTGTGTTAGTGTTGAAAAACCACTTTTCGCACTTGTGCTGGTGCAGGAAACCACTTTTGCACTTGTATTAGTGTGGAAAAAACACTTTTTGCACTTGTGTTAGTGTTGAAAAACCACTTTTCGCACTTGTGTTGGTGCAGGAAACCACTTTTGCACTTGTATTAGTGTGGAAAAAACACTTTTTGCACTTGTGATAGTGTTGAAAAACCACTTTTCGCACTTGTGTTAGTGTTGAAAAACCACTTTTCGCACTTGTGTTGGTGCAGGAAACCACTTTTGCACTTGTATTAGTGTGGAAAAACCACTTTTCGCACTTGTGTTAGTGTTGAAAAACCACTTTTCGCACTTGTGTTAGTGTTGAAAAACCACTTTTCGCACTTGTGTTCGTGTTGAAAAAACACTTTTCGCACTTGTGTTGGTGCAGGAAACCACTTTTGCACTTGTATTAGTGTGGAAAAAACACTTTTTGCACCTGTGATATTATTGAAAAATAACTTTTCGCACTTGTGTTAGTGTTGAAAAACCACTTTTCGCACTTGTGCTGGTGCAGGAAACCACTTTTGCACTTGTATTACTGTGGAAAAACCACTTTTCGCACTTGTGTTAGTGTTGAAAAACCACTTTTCGCACTTGTGTTAGTGTTGAAAACCCACTTTTCGCACTTGTGTTAGTGTTGAAAAACCACTTTTCCCACTTGTGTTGGTGCAGGAAACCACTTTTGCACTTGTATTAGTGTGGAAAAAACACTTTTTGCACCTGTGATATTGTTGAAAAACCACTTTTCGCACTTGTGTTAGTGTTGAAAAAACACTTTTCGCACTTGTGCTGGTGCAGGAAACCACTTTTGCACTTGGATGAGTGTGGAAAAAACACTTTTTGCACTTGTGATAGTGTTGAAAAACCACTTTTCGCACTTGTGTTAGTGTTGAAAAACCACTTTTCGCACTTGTGTTAGTGTTGAAAAACCACTTTTCGCACTTGTGTTGGTGCAGGAAACCACTTTTGCACTTGTATTAGTGTGGAAAAACCACTTTTCGCACTTGTGTTAGTGTTGAAAAACCACTTTTCACACTTGTGTTGGTGCAGGAAACCACTTTTGCACTTGTATTAGTTTGGAAAAAACACTTTTTGCACTTGTGATAGTGTTGAAAAACCACTTTTCGCACTTGTGTTAGTGTTGAAAAACCACTTTTCGCACTTGTGTTAGTGTTGAAAAACCACTTTTCGCACTTGTGTTAGTGTTGAAAAACCACTTTTCGCACTTGTGTTGGTGCAGGAAACCACTTTTGCACTTGCATTAAAGTGGAAAAAACACTTTTTGCACTTGTGATAGTGTTGAAAAACCACTTTTCGCACTTGTGTTAGTGTTGAAAAACCACTTTTCGCACTTGTGTTAGTGTTGAAAAACCACTTTTCGCACTTGTGCTGGTGCAGGAAACCACTTTTACACTTGTATTAGTGTGGAAAAAACACTTTTTGCACTTGTGTTAGTGTTGAAAAACCACTTTTCGCACTTGTGTTGGTGCAGGAAACCACTTTTGCACTTGTATTAGTGTGGAAAAACCACTTTTCGCACTTGTGTTAGTGTTGAAAAACCACTTTTCGCACTTGTGTTAGTGTTGAAAAACCACTTTTCGCACTTGTGCTTGTGCAGGAAAGCACTTTTGCACTTGTATTAGTGTGAAAAAACACTTTTTGCACTTGTGATAGTGTTGAAAAACCACTTTTCGCAATTGTGTTAGTGTTGAAAAACCACTTTTCGCACTTGTGTTAGTGTTGAAAAACCACTTTTCGCACTTGTGTTGGTGCAGGAAACCACTTTTGCACTTGTATTAGTGTGGAAAAAACACTTTTTGCACTTGTGATAGTGTTGTAAAACCACTTTTCGCACTTGTGTTAGTGTTGAAAAACCACTTTTCGCACTTGTGTTAGTGTTGAAAAACCACTTTTCGCACTTGTGTTATTGTTGAAAAACCACTTTTTGCACTTGTGTTGGTGTTGAAAAACCACTTTTCGCACTTGTGTTGGTACAGGAAACCACTTTTGCACTTGTATTAGTGTGGAAAAAACACTTTTTGCACTTGTGATAGTGTTGAAAAACCACTTTTCGCACTTGTGTTGGTGCAGGAAACCACTTTTGCACTTGTATTAGTGTGGAAAAAACACTTTTTGCACTTGTGATATTGTTGAAAAACCACTTTTCACACTTGTGTTAGTGTTGAAAAACCACTTTTCGCACTTGTGTTGGTGCAGGAAACCACTTTTGCACTTGTATTAGTGTGGAAAAAACACTTTTTGCACTTGTGATAGTGTTGAAAAACCACTTTTCGCACTTGTGTTAGTGTTGAAAAACCACTTTTCGCACTTGTGTTGGTGCAGGAAACCACTTTTGCACTTGTATTAGTGTGGGAAAACCACTTTTCGCACTTGTGTTAGTGTTGAAAAACCACTTTTCGCACTTGTGTTCGTGTTGAAAAACCACTTTTCGCACTTGTGTTGGTGCAGGAAACCACTTCTGCACTTGTATTAGTGTGGAAAAAACACTTTTTGCACTTGTGATAGTGTTGAAAAACCACTTTTCGCACTTGTGTTAGTGTTGAAAAACCACTTTTCGCACTTGTGTTGTTGCTGGAAACCACTTTTGCACTTGTATTAGTGTGGAAAAAACACTTTTCGCACTTGTGTTAGTGTTGAAAAACCACTTTTCGCACTTGTGTTAGTGTTGAAAAACCACTTTTCGCACTTGTGTTGGTGCAGGAAACCACTTTTGCACTTGTATTAGTGTGGAAAAAACACTTTTTGCACTTGTGATAGTGTTGAAAAACCACTTTTCGCACTTGTGTTAGTGTTGAAAAACGACTTTTCGTACTTGTGTTGGTGCAGGAAACCACTTTTGCACTTGTATTAGTGTGGAAAAAACACTTTTAGCACTTGTGTTAGTGTTGAAAAACCACTTTTTGCACATGTGTTAGTGTTGAAAAAACACTTTTCGCACTTGTGTCATTGTTGAAAAACCACTTTTCACACTTGTGTTGGTGCAGGAAACCACTTTTGCACTTGTATTAGTGTGGAAAAAACACATTTTGCACTTGTGATAGTGTTGAAAAACCACTTTTCGCACTTGTGTTAGTGATGAAAAACCACTTTTCGCACTTGTGATAGTGTTGAAAAACCACTTTACGCACTTGTGTTAGTGTTGAAAAACCACTTTTCGCACTTGTGCTGGTGCAGGAAACCACTTTTGCACTTGTATTAGTGTGGAAAAAACACTTTTTGCACTTGTGATAGTGTTGAAAAACCACTTTTCGCACTTGTGTTGGTGCAGGAAACCACTTTTGCACTTGTATTAGTGTGGAAAAACCACTTTTCGCACTTGTGTTAGTGTTGAAAAACCACTTTTCGCACTTGTGTTAGTGTTGAAAAACCACTTTTCGCACTTGTGTTAGTGTTGAAAAAACACTTTTCGCACTTGTGTTGGTGCAGGAAACCACTTTTGCACTTGTATTAGTGTGGAAAAAACACTTTTTGCACCTGTGATATTATTGAAAAATAACTTTTCGCACTTGTGTTAGTGTTGAAAAACCACTTTTCGCACTTGTGCTGGTGCAGGAAACCACTTTTGCACTTGTATTACTGTGGAAAAACCACTTTTCGCACTTGTGTTAGTGTTGAAAAACCACTTTTCGCACTTGTGTTAGTGTTGAAAACCCACTTTTCGCACTTGTGTTAGTGTTTAAAAACCACTTTTCCCACTTGTGTTGGTGCAGGAAACCACTTTTGCACTTGTATTAGTGTGGAAAAAACACTTTTTGCACCTGTGATATTGTTGAAAAACCACTTTTCGCACTTGTGTTAGTGTTGAAAAAACACTTTTCGCACTTGTGCTGGTGCAGGAAACCACTTTTGCACTTGGATGAGTGTGGAAAAAACACTTTTTGCACTTGTGATAGTGTTGAAAAACCACTTTTCGCACTTGTGTTAGTGTTGAAAAACCACTTTTCGCACTTGTGTTAGTGTTGAACAACCACTTTTCGCACTTGTGTTGGTGCAGGAAACCACTTTTGCACTTGTATTAGTGTGGAAAAACCACTTTTCGCACTTGTGTTAGTGTTGAAAAACCACTTTTTGCACTTGTGTTAGTGTTGAAAAACCACTTTTCACACTTGTGTTGGTGCAGGAAACCACTTTTGCACTTGTATTAGTGTGGAAAAAACACTTTTGCACTTGTGATAGTGTTGAAAAACCACTTTTCGCACTTGTGTTAGTGTTGAAAAACCACTTTTCGCACTTGTGTTAGTGTTGAAAAACCACTTTTCGCACTTGTGTTGGTGCAGGAAACCACTTTTGCACTTGCATTAAAGTGAAAAAACACTTTTTGCACTTGTGATAGTGTTGAAAAACCACTTTTCGCACTTGTGTTAGTGTTGAAAAAACACTTTTTGCACTTGTGTTAGTGTTGAAAAAACCACTTTTCGCACTTGTGTTGGTGCAGGAAACCACTTTTGCACTTGTATTAGTGTGGAAAACCACTTTTCGCACTTGTGTTAGTGTTGAAAAACCACTTTTCGCACTTGTGTTAGTGTTGAAAAACCACTTTTCGCACTTGTGCTTGTGCAGGAGAGCACTTTTGCACTTGTATTAGTGTGAAAAAACACTTTTTGCACTTGTGATAGTGTTGAAAAACCACTTTTCGCAATTGTGTTAGTGTTGAAAAACCACTTTTCGCACTTGTGTTAGTGTTGAAAAACCACTTTTCGCACTTGTGTTGGTGCAGGAAACCACTTTTGCACTTGTATTAGTGTGGAAAAAACACTTTTTGCACTTGTGATAGTGTTGTAAAACCACTTTTCGCACTTGTGTTAGTGTTGAAAAACCACTTTTCGCACTTGTGTTAGTGTTGAAAAACCACTTTTCGCACTTGTGTTATTGTTGAAAAACCACTTTTTGCACTTGTGTTAGTGTTGAAAAACCACTTTTCGCACTTGTGTTGGTACAGGAAACCACTTTTGCACTTGTATTAGTGTGGAAAAAACACTTTTTGCACTTGTGATAGTGTTGAAAAACCACTTTTCGCACTTGTGTTAGTGTTGAAAAACCACTTTTCGCACTTGTGTTGGTGCAGGAAACCACTTTTGCACTTGTATTAGTGTGGGAAAACCACTTTTCGCACTTGTGTTAGTGTTGAAAAACCACTTTTCGCACTTGTGTTCGTGTTGAAAAACCACTTTTCGCACTTGTGTTGGTGCAGGAAACCACTTCTGCACTTGTATTAGTGTGGAAAAAACACTTTTTGCACTTGTGATAGTGTTGAAAAACCACTTTTCGCACTTGTGTTAGTGTTGAAAAACCACTTTTCGCACTTGTGTTGTTGCTGGAAACCACTTTTGCACTTGTATTAGTGTGGAAAAAACACTTTTCGCACTTGTGTTAGTGTTGAAAAACCACTTTTCGCACTTGTGTTGGTGCAGGAAACCACTTTTGCACTTGTATTAGTGTGGAAAAAACACTTTTTGCACTTGTGATAGTGTTGAAAAACCACTTTTCGCACTTGTGTTAGTGTTGAAAAACGACTTTTCGTACTTGTGTTGGTGCAGGAAACCACTTTTGCACTTGTATTAGTGTGGAAAAAACACTTTTCGCACTTGTGTTAGTGTTGAAAAACCACTTTTCGCACTTGTGTTAGTGTTGAAAAACCACTTTTCGCACTTGTGTTAGTGTTGAAAAACCACTTTTCGCACTTGTGTTGGTGCAGGAAACCACTTTTGCACTTGTATTAGTGTGGAAAAACCACTTTTCGCACTTGTGTTAGTGTTGAAAAACCACTTTTCGCACATGTGTTAGTGTTGAAAAAACACTTTTCGCACTTGTGTCATTGTTGAAAAACCACTTTTCACACTTGTGTTGGTGCAGGAAACCACTTTTGCACTTGTATTAGTGTGGAAAAAACACATTTTGCACTTGTGATAGTGTTGAAAAACCACTTTTCGCACTTGTGTTAGTGATGAAAAACCACTTTTCGCACTTGTGTTAGTGATGAAAAACCACTTTTCGCACTTGTGTTAGTGTTGAAAAACCACTTTTCGCACTTGTGTTGATGCAGGAGACCACTTTTGCACTTGTATTAGTGTGGAAAAAAACACTTTTTGCACTTGTGATAGTGTTGAAAAACCACTTTTCGCACTTGTGTTAGTGTTGAAAAACCACTTTTCGCACTTGTGGTAGTGTTGAAAAACCACTTTTCGCACTTGTGTTGGTGCAGGAAACCACTTTTGCACTTGTATTAGTGTGGAAAAAACACTTTTTGCACTTGTGATAGTGTTGAAAAACCACTTTTCGCACTTGTGTTAGTGATGAAAAACCACTTTTCGCACTTGTGTTAGTGTTGAAAAACCACTTTTCGCACTTGTGTTGATGCAGGAGACCACTTTTGCACTTGTATTAGTGTGGAAAAAACACTTTTTGCACTTGTGATAGTGTTGAAAAACCACTTTTCGCACTTGTGTTAGTGTTGAAAAACCACTTTTCGCACTTGTGGTAGTGTTGAAAAACCACTTTTCGCACTTGTGTTGGTGCAGGAAACCACTTTTGCACTTGTATTAGTGTGGAAAAAACACTTTTTGCACTTGTGATAGTGTTGAAAAACCACTTTTCGCACTTGTGTTAGTGTTGAAAAACCACTTTTCGCACTTGTGTTAGTGTTGAAAAACCACTTTTCGCACTTGTGTTAGTGTTGAAAACCCACTTTTCGCACTTGTGTTAGTGTTGAAAAACCACTTTTCCCACTTGTGTTGGTGCAGGAAACCACTTTTGCACTTGTATTAGTGTGGAAAAAAACACTTTTGCACCTGTGATATTGTTGAAAAACCACTTTTCGCACTTGTGTTAGTGTTGAAAAAACACTTTTCGCACTTGTGCTGGTGCAGGAAACCACTTTTGCACTTGGATGAGTGTGGAAAAAACACTTTTTGCACTTGTGATAGTGTTGAAAAACCACTTTTCGCACTTGTGTTAGTGTTGAAAAACCACTTTTCGCACTTGTGTTAGTGTTGAAAAACCACTTTTCGCACTTGTGTTAGTGTTGAAAAAACACTTTTCGCACTTGTGTTGGTGCAGGAAACCACTTTTGCACTTGTATTAGTGTGGAAAAAACACTTTTTGCACCTGTGATATTATTTAAAAATAACTTTTCGCACTTGTGTTAGTGTTGAAAAACCACTTTTCGCACTTGTGCTGGTGCAGGAAACCACTTTTGCACTTGTATTACTGTGGAAAAACCACTTTTCGCACTTGTGTTAGTGTTGAAAAACCACTTTTCGCACTTGTGTTAGTGTTGAAAACCCACTTTTCGCACTTGTGTTAGTGTTTAAAAACCACTTTTCCCACTTGTGTTGGTGCAGGAAACCACTTTTGCACTTGTATTAGTGTGGAAAAAACACTTTTTGCACCTGTGATATTGTTGAAAAACCACTTTTCGCACTTGTGTTAGTGTTGAAAAAACACTTTTCGCACTTGTGCTGGTGCAGGAAACCACTTTTGCACTTGGATGAGTGTGGAAAAAAACACTTTTTGCACTTGTGATAGTGTTGAAAAACCACTTTTCGCACTTGTGTTAGTGTTGAAAAACCACTTTTCGCACTTGTGTTAGTGTTGAACAACCACTTTTCGCACTTGTGTTGGTGCAGGAAACCACTTTTGCACTTGTATTAGTGTGGAAAAACCACTTTTCGCACTTGTGTTAGTGTTGAAAAACCACTTTTTGCACTTGTGTTAGTGTTGAAAAACCACTTTTCACACTTGTGTTGGTGCAGGAAACCACTTTTGCACTTGTATTAGTGTGGAAAAAACACTTTTTGCACTTGTGATAGTGTTGAAAAACCACTTTTCGCACTTGTGTTAGTGTTGAAAAACCACTTTTCGCACTTGTGTTAGTGTTGAAAAACCACTTTTCGCACTTGTGTTGGTGCAGGAAACCACTTTTGCACTTGCATTAAAGTGGAAAAAACACTTTTTGCACTTGTGATAGTGTTGAAAAACCACTTTTCGCACTTGTGTTAGTGTTGAAAAAACACTTTTTGCACTTGTGTTAGTGTTGAAAAACCACTTTTCGCACTTGTGTTGGTGCAGGAAACCACTTTTGCACTTGTATTAGTGTGGAAAACCACTTTTCGCACTTGTGTTAGTGTTGAAAAACCACTTTTCGCACTTGTGTTAGTGTTGAAAAACCACTTTTCGCACTTGTGCTTGTGCAGGAGAGCACTTTTGCACTTGTATTAGTGTGAAAAAACACTTTTTGCACTTGTGATAGTGTTGAAAAACCACTTTTCGCAATTGTGTTAGTGTTGAAAAACCACTTTTCGCACTTGTGTTAGTGTTGAAAAACCACTTTTCGCACTTGTGTTGGTGCAGGAAACCACTTTTGCACTTGTATTAGTGTGGAAAAAACACTTTTTGCACTTGTGATAGTGTTGTAAAACCACTTTTCGCACTTGTGTTAGTGTTGAAAAACCACTTTTCGCACTTATGTTAGTGTTGAAAAACCACTTTTCGCACTTGTGTTATTGTTGAAAAACCACTTTTTGCACTTGTGTTAGTGTTGAAAAACCACTTTTCGCACTTGTGTTGGTACAGGAAACCACTTTTGCACTTGTATTAGTGTGGAAAAAACACTTTTTGCACTTGTGATAGTGTTGAAAAACCACTTTTCGCACTTGTGTTAGTGTTGAAAAACCACTTTTCGCACTTGTGTTGGTGCAGGAAACCACTTTTGCACTTGTATTAGTGTGGGAAAACCACTTTTCGCACTTGTGTTAGTGTTGAAAAACCACTTTTCGCACTTGTGTTCGTGTTGAAAAACCACTTTTCGCACTTGTGTTGGTGCAGGAAACCACTTCTGCACTTGTATTAGTGTGGAAAAAACACTTTTTGCACTTGTGATAGTGTTGAAAAACCACTTTTCGCACTTGTGTTAGTGTTGAAAAACCACTTTTCGCACTTGTGTTGTTGCTGGAAACCACTTTTGCACTTGTATTAGTGTGGAAAAAACACTTTTCGCACTTGTGTTAGTGTTGAAAAACCACTTTTCGCACTTGTGTTGGTGCAGGAAACCACTTTTGCACTTGTATTAGTGTGGAAAAAACACTTTTTGCACTTGTGATAGTGTTGAAAAACCACTTTTCGCACTTGTGTTAGTGTTGAAAAACCACTTTTCGCACTTGTGTTAGTGTTGAAAAACCACTTTTCGCACTTGTGTTAGTGTTGAAAACCCACTTTTCGCACTTGTGTTAGTGTTGAAAAACCACTTTTCCCACTTGTGTTGGTGCAGGAAACCACTTTTGCACTTGTATTAGTGTGGAAAAAACACTTTTTGCACCTGTGATATTGTTGAAAAACCACTTTTCGCACTTGTGTTAGTGTTGAAAAAACACTTTTCGCACTTGTGCTGGTGCAGGAAACCACTTTTGCACTTGGATGAGTGTGGAAAAAACACTTTTTGCACTTGTGATAGTGTTGAAAAACCACTTTTCGCACTTGTGTTAGTGTTGAAAAACCACTTTTCGCACTTGTGTTAGTGTTGAAAAACCACTTTTCGCACTTGTGTTAGTGTTGAAAAAACACTTTTCGCACTTGTGTTGGTGCAGGAAACCACTTTTGCACTTGTATTAGTGTGGAAAAAACACTTTTTGCACCTGTGATATTATTGAAAAATAACTTTTCGCACTTGTGTTAGTGTTGAAAAACCACTTTTCGCACTTGTGCTGGTGCAGGAAACCACTTTTGCACTTGTATTACTGTGGAAAAACCACTTTTCGCACTTGTGTTAGTGTTGAAAAACCACTTTTCGCACTTGTGTTAGTGTTGAAAACCCACTTTTCGCACTTGTGTTAGTGTTTAAAAACCACTTTTCCCACTTGTGTTGGTGCAGGAAACCACTTTTGCACTTGTATTAGTGTGGAAAAAACACTTTTTGCACCTGTGATATTGTTGAAAAACCACTTTTCGCACTTGTGTTAGTGTTGAAAAAACACTTTTCGCACTTGTGCTGGTGCAGGAAACCACTTTTGCACTTGGATGAGTGTGGAAAAAACACTTTTTGCACTTGTGATAGTGTTGAAAAACCACTTTTCGCACTTGTGTTAGTGTTGAAAAACCACTTTTCGCACTTGTGTTAGTGTTGAACAACCACTTTTCGCACTTGTGTTGGTGCAGGAAACCACTTTTGCACTTGTATTAGTGTGGAAAAACCACTTTTCGCACTTGTGTTAGTGTTGAAAAACCACTTTTTGCACTTGTGTTAGTGTTGAAAAACCACTTTTCACACTTGTGTTGGTGCAGGAAACCACTTTTGCACTTGTATTAGTGTGGAAAAAACACTTTTTGCACTTGTGATAGTGTTGAAAAACCACTTTTCGCACTTGTGTTAGTGTTGAAAAACCACTTTTCGCACTTGTGTTAGTGTTGAAAAACCACTTTTCGCACTTGTGTTGGTGCAGGAAACCACTTTTGCACTTGCATTAAAGTGGAAAAAACACTTTTTGCACTTGTGATAGTGTTGAAAAACCACTTTTCGCACTTGTGTTAGTGTTGAAAAAACACTTTTTGCACTTGTGTTAGTGTTGAAAAACCACTTTTCGCACTTGTGTTGGTGCAGGAAACCACTTTTGCACTTGTATTAGTGTGGAAAACCACTTTTCGCACTTGTGTTAGTGTTGAAAAACCACTTTTCGCACTTGTGTTAGTGTTGAAAAACCACTTTTCGCACTTGTGCTTGTGCAGGAGAGCACTTTTGCACTTGTATTAGTGTGAAAAAACACTTTTTGCACTTGTGATAGTGTTGAAAAACCACTTTTCGCAATTGTGTTAGTGTTGAAAAACCACTTTTCGCACTTGTGTTAGTGTTGAAAAACCACTTTTCGCACTTGTGTTGGTGCAGGAAACCACTTTTGCACTTGTATTAGTGTGGAAAAAACACTTTTTGCACTTGTGATAGTGTTGTAAAACCACTTTTCGCACTTGTGTTAGTGTTGAAAAACCACTTTTCGCACTTGTGTTAGTGTTGAAAAACCACTTTTCGCACTTGTGTTATTGTTGAAAAACCACTTTTTGCACTTGTGTTAGTGTTGAAAAACCACTTTTCGCACTTGTGTTGGTACAGGAAACCACTTTTGCACTTGTATTAGTGTGGAAAAAACACTTTTTGCACTTGTGATAGTGTTGAAAAACCACTTTTCGCACTTGTGTTAGTGTTGAAAAACCACTTTTCGCACTTGTGTTGGTGCAGGAAACCACTTTTGCACTTGTATTAGTGTGGGAAAACCACTTTTCGCACTTGTGTTAGTGTTGAAAAACCACTTTTCGCACTTGTGTTCGTGTTGAAAAACCACTTTTCGCACTTGTGTTGGTGCAGGAAACCACTTCTGCACTTGTATTAGTGTGGAAAAAACACTTTTTGCACTTGTGATAGTGTTGAAAAACCACTTTTCGCACTTGTGTTAGTGTTGAAAAACCACTTTTCGCACTTGTGTTGTTGCTGGAAACCACTTTTGCACTTGTATTAGTGTGGAAAAAACACTTTTCGCACTTGTGTTAGTGTTGAAAAACCACTTTTCGCACTTGTGTTGGTGCAGGAAACCACTTTTGCACTTGTATTAGTGTGGAAAAAACACTTTTTGCACTTGTGATAGTGTTGAAAAACCACTTTTCGCACTTGTGTTAGTGTTGAAAAACGACTTTTCGTACTTGTGTTGGTGCAGGAAACCACTTTTGCACTTGTATTAGTGTGGAAAAAACACTTTTCGCACTTGTGTTAGTGTTGAAAAACCACTTTTCGCACTTGTGTTAGTGTTGAAAAACCACTTTTCGCACTTGTGTTAGTGTTGAAAAACCACTTTTCGCACTTGTGTTGGTGCAGGAAACCACTTTTGCACTTGTATTAGTGTGGAAAAACCACTTTTCGCACTTGTGTTAGTGTTGAAAAACCACTTTTCGCACATGTGTTAGTGTTGAAAAAACACTTTTCGCACTTGTGTCATTGTTGAAAAACCACTTTTCACACTTGTGTTGGTGCAGGAAACCACTTTTGCACTTGTATTAGTGTGGAAAAAACACATTTTGCACTTGTGATAGTGTTGAAAAACCACTTTTCGCACTTGTGTTAGTGATGAAAAACCACTTTTCGCACTTGTGTTAGTGTTGAAAAACCACTTTTCGCACTTGTGTTGATGCAGGAGACCACTTTTGCACTTGTATTAGTGTGGAAAAAACACTTTTTGCACTTGTGATAGTGTTGAAAAACCACTTTTCGCACTTGTGTTAGTGTTGAAAAACCACTTTTCGCACTTGTGGTAGTGTTGAAAAACCACTTTTCGCACTTGTGTTGGTGCAGGAAACCACTTTTGCACTTGTATTAGTGTGGAAAAAACACTTTTTGCACTTGTGATAGTGTTGAAAAACCACTTTTCGCACTTGTGTTAGTGTTGAAAAACCACTTTTCGCACTTGTGTTAGTGTTGAAAAACCACTTTTCGCACTTGTGTTGGTGCAGGAAACCACTTTTGCACTTGTATTAGTGTGGAAAAAACACTTTTTGCACTTGTGTTAGTGTTGAAAAACCACTTTTCGCACTTGTGTTAGTGTTGAAAAACCACTTTTCGCACATGTGTTGGTGCAGGAAACCACTTTTGCACTTGTATTAGTGTGGAAAAAACACTTTTTGCACTTGTGATGGTGTTGAAAAACCACTTTTCGCACTTGTGTTAGTGTTGAAAAACCACTTTTCGCACTTGTATTGGTGCAGGAAACCACTTTTGCACTTGTATTAGTGTGGAAAAACCACTTTTCGCACTTATGTTAGTGTTGAAAAACCACTTTTCGCACTTGTGTTAGTGTTGAAAAACCACTTTTCGCACTTGTGTTGGTGCAGGAAACCACTTTTGCACTTGTATTAGTGTGGAAAAAACACTTTTTGCTCATGTGATAGTGTTGAAAAACCACTTTTCACACTTGTGTTAGTGTTGAAAAACCACTTTTCGCACTTGTGTTGGTGCAGGAAACCACTTTTGCACTTGTATTAGTGTGGAAAAAACACTTTTTGCACTTGTGATAGTGTTGAAAAACCACTTTTCGCACTTGTGTTAGTGTTGAAAAACCACTTTTCGCACTTGTGTTGGTGCAGGAAACCACTTTTGCACTTGTATTAGTGTGGAAAAAACACTTTTTGCACTTGTGATAGTGTTGTAAAACCACTTTTTGCACTTGTGTTAGTGTTGAAAAACCACTTTTCGCACTTGTGTTCGTGTTGAAAAACCACTTTTCGCACTTGTGTTATTGTTGAAAAACCACTTTTTGCACTTGTGTTAGTGTTGAAAAACCACTTTTCGCACTTGTGTTGGTGCAGGAAACCACTTTTGCACTTGTATTAGTGTGGAAAAAACACTTTTTGCACTTGTGATAGTGTTGAAAAACCACTTTTCGCACTTGTGTTGGTGCAGGAAACCACTTTTGCACTTGTATTAGTGTGGAAAAAACACTTTTTGCACTTGTGATATTGTTGAAAAACCACTTTTCACACTTGTGTTAGTGTTGAAAAACCACTTTTCGCACTTGTGTTGGTGCAGGAAACCACTTTTGCACTTGTATTAGTGTGGAAAAAACACTTTTTGCACTTGTGATAGTGTTGAAAAACCACTTTTCGCACTTGTGTTAGTGTTGAAAAACCACTTTTCGCACTTGTGTTGGTGCAGGAAACCACTTTTGCACTTGTATTAGTGTGGGAAAACCACTTTTCGCACTTGTGTTAGTGTTGAAAAACCACTTTTCGCACTTGTGTTAGTGTTGAAAAACCACTTTTCGCACTTGTGTTGGTGCAGGAAACCACTTCTGCACTTGTATTAGTGTGGAAAAAACACTTTTTGCACTTGTGATAGTGTTGAAAAACCACTTTTCGCACTTGTGTTAGTGTTGAAAAACCACTTTTCGCACTTGTGTTGTTGCTGGAAACCAC
Source organism: Myxine glutinosa (assembly GCF_964187855.1). Classification (NCBI taxonomy): domain Eukaryota; kingdom Metazoa; phylum Chordata; class Myxini; order Myxiniformes; family Myxinidae; genus Myxine; species Myxine glutinosa. The sequence continues at coordinate 63,223 of NW_027618014.1, read as the reverse complement.
TTTTGCACTTGTATTAGTGTGGAAAAAACACTTTTCGCACTTGTGTTACTGTTGAAAAACCACTTTTCGCACTTGTGTTAGTGTTGAAAAACCACTTTTCGCACTTGTGTTGGTGCAGGAAACCACTTTTGCACTTGTATTAGTGTGGAAAAAACACTTTTTGCACTTGTGATAGTGTTGAAAAACCACTTTTCGCACTTGTGTTAGTGTTGAAAAACGACTTTTCGTACTTGTGTTGGTGCAGGAAACCACTTTTGCACTTGTATTAGTGTGGAAAAAACACTTTTCGCACTTGTGTTAGTGTTGAAAAACCACTTTTCGCACTTGTGTTAGTGTTGAAAAACCACTTTTCGCACTTGTGTTAGTGTTGAAAAACCACTTTTCGCACTTGTGTTGGTGCAGGAAACCACTTTTGCACTTGTATTAGTGTGGAAAAACCACTTTTTGCACTTGTGATAGTGTTGAAAAACCACTTTTCGCACTTGTGTTAGTGTTGAAAAACCACTTTTCGCACTTGTGTTGGTGCAGGAAACCACTTTTGCACTTGTATTAGTGTGGAAAAAACACTTTTTGCACTTGTGATAGTGTTGTAAAACCACTTTTTGCACTTGTGTTAGTGTTGAAAAACCACTTTTCGCACTTGTGTTCGTGTTGAAAAACCACTTTTCGCACTTGTGTTATTGTTGAAAAACCACTTTTTGCACTTGTGTTAGTGTTGAAAAACCACTTTTCGCACTTGTGTTGGTGCAGGAAACCACTTTTGCACTTGTATTAGTGTGGAAAAAACACTTTTTGCACTTGTGATAGTGTTGAAAAACCACTTTTCGCACTTGTGTTGGTGCAGGAAACCACTTTTGCACTTGTATTAGTGTGGAAAAAACACTTTTTGCACTTGTGATAGTGTTGAAAAACCACTTTTCGCACTTGTGTTAGTGTTGAAAAACCACTTTTCGCACTTGTGTTGGTGCAGGAAACCACTTTTGCACTTGTATTAGTGTGGAAAAAACACTTTTTGCACTTGTGATAGTGTTGTAAAACCACTTTTTGCACTTGTGTTAGTGTTGAAAAACCACTTTTCGCACTTGTGTTCGTGTTGAAAAACCACTTTTCGCACTTGTGTTATTGTTGAAAAACCACTTTTTGCACTTGTGTTAGTGTTGAAAAACCACTTTTCGCACTTGTGTTGGTGCAGGAAACCACTTTTGCACTTGTATTAGTGTGGAAAAAACACTTTTTGCACTTGTGATAGTGTTGAAAAACCACTTTTCGCACTTGTGTTGGTGCAGGAAACCACTTTTGCACTTGTATTAGTGTGGAAAAAACACTTTTTGCACTTGTGATATTGTTGAAAAACCACTTTTCACACTTGTGTTAGTGTTGAAAAACCACTTTTCGCACTTGTGTTGGTGCAGGAAACCACTTTTGCACTTGTATTAGTGTGGAAAAAACACTTTTTGCACTTGTGATAGTGTTGAAAAACCACTTTTCGCACTTGTGTTAGTGTTGAAAAACCACTTTTCGCACTTGTGTTGGTGCAGGAAACCACTTTTGCACTTGTATTAGTGTGGGAAAACCACTTTTCGCACTTGTGTTAGTGTTGAAAAACCACTTTTCGCACTTGTGTTAGTGTTGAAAAACCACTTTTCGCACTTGTGTTGGTGCAGGAAACCACTTCTGCACTTGTATTAGTGTGGAAAAAACACTTTTTGCACTTGTGATAGTGTTGAAAAACCACTTTTCGCACTTGTGTTGTTGCTGGAAACCACTTTTGCACTTGTATTAGTGTGGAAAAAACACTTTTCGCACTTGTGTTACTGTTGAAAAACCACTTTTCGCACTTGTGTTAGTGTTGAAAAACCACTTTTCGCACTTGTGTTGTTGCTGGAAACCACTTTTGCACTTGTATTAGTGTGGAAAAAACACTTTTCGCACTTGTGTTACTGTTGAAAAACCACTTTTCGCACTTGTGTTAGTGTTGAAAAACCACTTTTCGCACTTGTGTTGGTGCAGGAAACCACTTTTGCACTTGTATTAGTGTGGAAAAAACACTTTTTGCACTTGTGATAGTGTTGAAAAACCACTTTTCGCACTTGTGTTAGTGTTGAAAAACGACTTTTCGTACTTGTGTTGGTGCAGGAAACCACTTTTGCACTTGTATTAGTGTGGAAAAAACACTTTTCGCACTTGTGTTAGTGTTGAAAAACCACTTTTCGCACTTGTGTTAGTGTTGAAAAACCACTTTTCGCACTTGTGTTAGTGTTGAAAAACCACTTTTCGCACTTGTGTTGGTGCAGGAAACCACTTTTGCACTTGTATTAGTGTGGAAAAACCACTTTTCGCACTTGTGTTAGTGTTGAAAAACCACTTTTCGCACTTGTGTTAGTGTTGAAAAAACACTTTTCGCACTTGTGTCATTGTTGAAAAACCACTTTTCACACTTGTGTTGGTGCAGGAAACCACTTTTGCACTTGTATTAGTGTGGAAAAAACACATTTTGCACTTATGATAGTGTTGAAAAACCACTTTTCGCACTTGTGTTAGTGATGAAAAACCACTTTTCGCACTTGTGTTAGTGTTGAAAAACCACTTTTCGCACTTGTGTTGATGCAGGAAACCACTTTTGCACTTGTATTAGTGTGGAAAAAACACTTTTTGCACTTGTGATAGTGTTGAAAAACCACTTTTCGCACTTGTGTTAGTGTTGAAAAACCACTTTTCGCACTTGTGGTAGTGTGGAAAAACCACTTTTCGCACTTGTGTTGGTGCAGGAAACCACTTTTGCACTTGTATTAGTGTGGAAAAAACACTTTTTGCACTTGTGTTAGTGTTGAAAAACCACTTTTCGCACTTGTGTTAGTGTTGAAAAACCACTTTTCGCACTTGTGTTGGTGGAGGAAACCACTTTTGCACTTGTATTAGTGTGGAAAAAACACTTTTTGCACTTGTGATGGTGTTGAAAAACCACTTTTCGCACTTGTGTTAGTGTTGAAAAACCACTTTTCGCACTTGTATTGGTGCAGGAAACCACTTTTGCACTTGTATTAGTGTGGAAAAACCACTTTTCGCACTTGTGTTAGTGTTGAAAAACCACTTTTCGCACTTGTGTTGGTGCAGGAAACCACTTTTGCACTTGTATTAGTGTGGAAAAAACACTTTTTGCACATGTGATAGTGTTGAAAAACCACTTTTTACACTTGTGTTAGTGTTGAAAAACCACTTTTCGCACTTGTGTTGGTGCAGGAAACCACTTTTGCACTTGTATTAGTGTGGAAAAAACACTTTTTGCACTTGTGATAGTGTTGAAAAACCACTTTTCGCACTTGTGTTAGTGTTGAAAAACCACTTTTCGCACTTGTGTTGGTGCAGGAAACCACTTTTGCACTTGTATTAGTGTGGGAAAACCACTTTTCGCACTTGTGTTAGTGTTGAAAAACCACTTTTCGCACTTGTGTTAGTGTTGAAAAACCACTTTTCGCACTTGTGTTGGTGCAGGAAACCACTTCTGCACTTGTATTAGTGTGGAAAAAACACTTTTTGCACTTGTGATAGTGTTGAAAAACCACTTTTCGCACTTGTGTTAGTGTTGAAAAACCACTTTTCGCACTTGTGTTGTTGCAGGAAACCACTTTTGCACTTGTATTAGTGTGGAAAAAACACTTTTCGCACTTGTGTTAGTGTTGAAAAACCACTTTTCGCACTTGTGTTAGTGTTGAAAAACCACTTTTCGCACTTGTGTTGGTGCAGGAAACCACTTTTGCACTTGTATTAGTGTGGAAAAAACACTTTTTGCACTTGTGATAGTGTTGAAAAACTACTTTTAGCACTTGTGTTAGTGTTGAAAAACCACTTTTCGCACTTGTGTTGGTGCAGGAAACCACTTTTGCACTTGTATTAGTGTGGAAAAAACACTTTTTGCACTTGCGATAGTGTTGAAAAAACACTTTTCGCACTTGTGTTAGTGTTGAAAAACCACTTTTCGCACTTGTGTTGGTGCAGGAAACCACTTTTGCACTTGTATTAGTGTGGAAAAAACACTTTTCGCACTTGTGTTAGTGTTGAAAAACCACTTTTCGCACTTGTGTTAGTGTTGAAAAACCACTTTTCCCACTTGTGTTAGTGTTGAAAAACCACTTTTCGCACTTGTGTTGGTGCAGGAAACCACTTTTGCACTTGTATTAGTGTGGAAAAACTACTTTTCGCACTTGTGTTAGTGTTGAAAAACCACGTTTCGCACTTGTGTTAGTGTTGAAAAACCACTTTTCGCACTTGTGTTGGTGCAGGAAACCACTTTTGCACTTGTATTAGTGTGGAAAAAACACTTTTTGCACTTGTGATAGTGTTGAAAAACCACTTTTCGCACTTGTGTTGGTGTTGAAAAACCACTTTTCGCACTTGTGTTGGTGCAGGAAACCACTTTTGCACTTGTATTAGTGTGGAAAAACGACTTTTCGCACTTGTGTTAGTGTTGAAAAACCACTTTTCGCACTTGTGTTAGTGTTGAAAAACCACTTTTCGCACTTGTGTTATTGTTGAAAAACCACTTTTCGCACTTGTGTTGGTGCAGGAAACCACTTTTGCACTTGTATTAGTGTGGAAAAAACACTTTTTGCACTTGTGATAGTGTTGAAAAACCACTTTTCGCACTTGTGTTAGTGTTGAAAAACCACTTTTCACACTTGTGTTGGTGCAGGAAACCACTTTTGCACTTGTATTAGTGTGGAAAAAACACTTTTTGCGCTTGTGATAGTGTTGAAAAACCACTTTTCGCACTTGTGTTAGTGTTGAAAAACCACTTTTCGCACTTGTGTTATTGTTGAAAAACCACTTTTCGCACTTGTGTTGGTGCAGGAAACCACTTTTGCACTTGTATTCGTGTGGAAAAAACACTTTTTGCACTTGTGATAGTGTTGAAAAACCACTTTTCGCACTTGTGTTAGTGTTGAAAAACCACTTTTCGCACTTGTGTTAGTGTTGAAAAACCACTTTTCGCACTTGTGTTGGTGCAGGAAACCACTTTTGCACTTGTATTAGTGTGGAAAAAACACTTTTTGCACTTGTGATAGTGTTGAAAAACCACTTTTCGCACTTGTGTTAGTGTTGAAAAACCACTTTTCGCACTTGTGGTAGTGTTGAAAAACCACTTTTCGCAATTGTGTTGGTGCAGGAAACCACTTTTGCACTTGTATTAGTGTGAAAAAACACTTTTTGCACTTGTGATAGTGTTGAAAAACCACTTTTCGCACTTGTGTTAGTGTTGAAAAACCACTTTTTGCACTTGTGTTGGTGCAGGAAACCACTTTTGCACTTGTATTAGTGTAGAAAAAACACTTTTCGCACTTGTGTTAGTGTTGAAAAACCACTTTTCGCACTTGTATTAGTGTTGAAAAACCACTTTTCGCACTTTTGTTAGTGTTAAAAAACCACTTTTCGCACTTGTGTTGGTGCAGGAAACCACATTTGCACTTGTATTAGTGTGGAAAAAACACTTTTTGCACTTGTGATAGTGTTGAAAAACCACTTTTCGCACTTGTGTTGGTGCAGGAAACCACTTTTGCACTTGTATTAGTGTGGAAAAAACACTTTTCGCACTTGTGTTAGTGTTGAAAAACCACTTTTCGCACTTGTGTTAGTGTTGAAAAACCACTTTTCACACTTGTGTTGGTGCAGGCAACCACTTTTGCACTTGTATTAGTGTGGAAAAAACACTTTTTGCACTTGTGATAGTTTTGAAAAACCACTTTTCGCACTTGTGTTAGTGTTGAAAAACCACTTTTCGCACTTGTGTTAGTGTTGAAAAACCACTTTTCGCACTTGTGTTGGTGCAGGAAACCACTTTTGCACTTGTATTAGTGTGGAAAAACCACTTTTCGCACTTGTGTTAGTGTTGAAAAACCACTTTTCGCACTTGTGTTGGTGCAGGAAACCACTTTTGCACTTGTATTAGTGTGGAAAAAACACTTTTTGCACTTGTGATAGTGTTGAAAAACCACTTTTCGCACTTGTGTTGGTGCAGGAAACCACTTTTGCACTTGTATTAGTGTGGAAAAACTACTTTTCGCACTTGTGTTAGTGTTGAAAAACCACTTTTCGCACTTGTGTTAGTGTTGAAAAACCACTTTTCGCACCTGTGTTGGTGCAGGAAACCACTTTTGCACTTGTATTAGTGTGGAAAAAACACTTTTTGCACTTGTGATAGTGTTGAAAAACCACTTTTCGCACTCGTGTTGGTGCAGGAAACCACTTTTGCACTTGTATTAGTGTGGAAAAAACACTTTTTGCACTTGTGATAGTGTTGAAAAACCACTTTTCGCACTTGTGTTAGTGTTGAAAAACCACTTTTTGCACTTGTGTTAGTGTTGAAAAACCACTTTTCGCACTTGTGTTGGTGCAGGAAACCACTTTTGCACTTGTATTAGTGTGGAAAAACCACTTTTCGCACTTGTGTTAGTGTTGAAAAACCACTTTTCGCGCTTGTGTTAGTGTGGAAAAACCACTTTTCGCACTTGTGTTGGTGCAGGAAACCACTTTTGCACTTGTATTAGTGTGGGAAAACCACTTTTCGCACTTGTGTTAGTGTTGAAAAACCACTTTTCGCACTTGTGTTAGTGTTGAAAAACCACTTTTCGCACTTGTGTTGGTGCAGGAAACCACTTCTGCACTTGTATTAGTGTGGAAAAACCATTTTTCGCACTTGTGTTAGTGTTGAAAAACCACTTTTTGCACTTGTGTTGCTGCAGGAAACCACTTTTGCACTTGTATTAGTGTGGAAAAAACACTTTTTGCACTTGTGATAGTGTTGAAAAACCACTTTTCGCACTTGTGTTAGTGTTGAAAAACCACTTTTCGCACTTGTGTTAGTGTTGAAAAACCACTTTTCGCACTTGTGTTAGTGTTGAAAAACCACTTTTCGCACTTGTGCTGGTGCAGGAAACCACTTTTGCACTTGTATTAGTGTGGAAAAACCACTTTTCGCACTTGTGTTAGTGTTGAAAAACCACTTTTCGCACTTGTGTTGCTGCAGGAAACCACTTTTGCACTTGTATTAGTGTGGAAAAAACACTTTTTGCACTTGTGATAGTGTTGAAAAACCACTTTTCGCACTTGTGTTAGTGTTGAAAAACCACTTTTCGCACTTGTGTTGCTGCAGGAAACCACTTTTGCACTCGTATTAGTGTGGAAAAAACACTTTTTGCACTTGTGATAGTGTTGAAAAACCACTTTTCGCACTTGTATTAGTGTTGAAAAACCACTTTTCGCACTTGTGTTAGTGTTGAAAAACCACTTTTCGCACTTGTGTTGGTGCAGGAAACCACTTTTGCACTTGTATTAGTGTGGAAAAACCACTTTTCGCACTTGTGTTAGTGTTGAAAAACCACTTTTTGCACTTGTGTTAGTGTTGAAAAACCACTTTTCGCACTTGTGTTGGTGCAGGAAACCACTTTTGCACTTGTATTAGTGTGGAAAAAACACTTTTTGCACTTGTGATAGTGTTGAAAAACCACTTTTCGCACTTGTGTTAGTGTTGAAAAACCACTTTTCGCACTTGTGTTAGTGTTGAAAAACCACTTTTCGCACTTGTGTTGGTGCAGGAAACCACTTTTGCACTTGTATTAAAGTGGAAAAACCACTTTTCGCACTTGTGTTAGTGTTGAAGAACCACTTTTCGCACTTGTGTTCGTGTTGAAAAAACACTTTTCGCACTTGTGTTGGTGCAGGAAACCACTTTTGCACTTGTATTAGTGTGGAAAAAACACTTTTTGCACTTGTGATAGTGTTGAAAAACCACTTTTCGCACTTGTGCTGGTGCAGGAAACCACTTTTGCACTTGTATTGGTGTGGAAAAAACACTTTTTGCACTTGTGATAGTGTTGAAAAACCACTTTTTGCACTTGTGTTAGTGTTGAAAACCACTTTTCGCACTTGTGTTGGTGGAGGAAACCACTTTTGCACTTGTATTATTGTGGAAATCCACTTTTCGCACTTGTGTTAGTGTTGAAAAACCACTTTTCGCACTTGTGTTAGTGTTGAAAAACCACTTTTCGCACTTGTGTTGGTGTTGAAAAACCACTTTTCGCACTTGTGTTAGTGTTGAAAAACCACTTTTCGCACTTGTGATAGTGTTGAAAAACCACTTTACGCACTTGTGTTAGTGTTGAAAAACCACTTTTCGCACTTGTGCTGGTGCAGGAAACCACTTTTGCACTTGTATTAGTGTGGAAAAAACACTTTTTGCACTTGTGTTAGTGTTGAAAAACCACTTTTCGCACTTGTGTTGGTGCAGGAAACCACTTTTGCACTTGTATTAGTGTGGAAAAAACACTTTTTGCACTTGTGATAGTGTTGAAAAACCACTTTTCGCACTTGTGTTAGTGTTGAAAAACCACTTTTCGCACTTGTGTTGGTGCAGGAAACCACTTTTGCACTTGTATTAGTGTGGAAAAACCACTTTTCGCACTTGTGTTAGTGTTGAAAAACCACTTTTCGCACTTGTGTTAGTGTTGAAAAACCACTTTTCGCACTTGTGTTAGTGTTGAAAAAACACTTTTCGCACTTGTGTTGGTGCAGGAAACCACTTTTGCACTTGTATTAGTGTGGAAAAAACACTTTTTGCACCTGTGATATTATTGAAAAATAACTTTTCGCACTTGTGTTAGTGTTGAAAAACCACTTTTCGCACTTGTGCTGGTGCAGGAAACCACTTTTGCACTTGTATTACTGTGGAAAAACCACTTTTCGCACTTGTGTTAGTGTTGAAAAACCACTTTTCGCACTTGTGTTAGTGTTGAAAACCCACTTTTCGCACTTGTGTTAGTGTTGAAAAACCACTTTTCCCACTTGTGTTGGTGCAGGAAACCACTTTTGCACTTGTATTAGTGTGGAAAAAACACTTTTTGCACCTGTGATATTGTTGAAAAACCACTTTTCGCACTTGTGTTAGTGTTGAAAAAACACTTTTCGCACTTGTGCTGGTGCAGGAAACCACTTTTGCACTTGGATGAGTGTGGAAAAAACACTTTTTGCACTTGTGATAGTGTTGAAAAACCACTTTTCGCACTTGTGTTAGTGTTGAAAAACCACTTTTCGCACTTGTGTTAGTGTTGAAAAACCACTTTTCGCACTTGTGTTGGTGCAGGAAACCACTTTTGCACTTGTATTAGTGTGGAAAAACCACTTTTCGCACTTGTGTTAGTGTTGAAAAACCACTTTTTGCACTTGTGTTAGTGTTGAAAAACCACTTTTCACACTTGTGTTGGTGCAGGAAACCACTTTTGCACTTGTATTAGTGTGGAAAAAACACTTTTTGCACTTGTGATAGTGTTGAAAAACCACTTTTCGCACTCGTGTTAGTGTTGAAAAACCACTTTTCGCACTTGTGTTGGTGCAGGAAACCACTTTTGCACTTGTATTAGTGTGGAAAAAACACTTTTTGCACTTGTGATAGTGTTGAAAAACCACTTTTCGCACTTGTGTTGGTGTTGAAAAACCACTTTTCGCACTTGTGTTGGTGCAGGAAACCACTTTTGCACTTGTATTAGTGTGGAAAAACGACTTTTCGCACTTGTGTTAGTGTTGAAAAACCACTATTCGCACTTGTGTTAGTGTTGAAAAACCACTTTTCGCACTTGTGTTATTGTTGAAAAACCACTTTTCGCACTTGTGTTGGTGCAGGAAACCACTTTTGCACTTGTATTAGTGTGGAAAAAACACTTTTTGCACTTGTGATAGTGTTGAAAAACCACTTTTCGCACTTGTGTTAGTGTTGAAAAACCACTTTTCACACTTGTGTTGGTGCAGGAAACCACTTTTGCACTTGTATTAGTGTGGAAAAAACACTTTTTGCGCTTGTGATAGTGTTGAAAAACCACTTTTCGCACTTGTGTTAGTGTTGAAAAACCACTTTTCGCACTTGTGTTATTGTTGAAAAACCACTTTTCGCACTTGTGTTGGTGCAGGAAACCACTTTTGCACTTGTATTCGTGTGGAAAAAACACTTTTTGCACTTGTGATAGTGTTGAAAAACCACTTTTCGCACTTGTGTTAGTGTTGAAAAACCACTTTTCGCACTTGTGTTAGTGTTGAAAAACCACTTTTCGCACTTGTGTTGGTGCAGGAAACCACTTTTGCACTTGTACTAGTGTGGAAAAAACACTTTTTGCACTTGTGATAGTGTTGAAAAACCACTTTTCGCACTTGTGTTAGTGTTGAAAAACCACTTTTCGCACTTGTGGTAGTGTTGAAAAACCACTTTTCGCAATTGTGTTGGTGCAGGAAACCACTTTTGCACTTGTATTAGTGTGAAAAAACACTTTTTGCACTTGTGATAGTGTTGAAAAACCACTTTTCGCACTTGTGTTAGTGTTGAAAAACCACTTTTTGCACTTGTGTTGGTGCAGGAAACCACTTTTGCACTTGTATTAGTGTAGAAAAAACACTTTTCGCACTTGTGTTAGTGTTGAAAAACCACTTTTCGCACTTGTATTAGTGTTGAAAAACCACTTTTCGCACTTTTGTTAGTGTTAAAAAACCACTTTTCGCACTTGTGTTGGTGCAGGAAACCACATTTGCACTTGTATTAGTGTGGAAAAAACACTTTTTGCACTTGTGATAGTGTTGAAAAACCACTTTTCGCACTTGTGTTGGTGCAGGAAACCACTTTTGCACTTGTATTAGTGTGGAAAAAACACTTTTCGCACTTGTGTTAGTGTTGAAAAACCACTTTTCGCACTTGTGTTAGTGTTGAAAAACCACTTTTCACACTTGTGTTGGTGCAGGCAACCACTTTTGCACTTGTATTAGTGTGGAAAAAACACTTTTTGCACTTGTGATAGTTTTGAAAAACCACTTTTCGCACTTGTGTTAGTGTTGAAAAACCACTTTTCGCACTTGTGTTAGTGTTGAAAAACCACTTTTCGCACTTGTGTTGGTGCAGGAAACCACTTTTGCACTTGTATTAGTGTGGAAAAACCACTTTTCGCACTTGTGTTAGTGTTGAAAAACCACTTTTCGCACTTGTGTTGGTGCAGGAAACCACTTTTGCACTTGTATTAGTGTGGAAAAAACACTTTTTGCACTTGTGATAGTGTTGAAAAACCACTTTTCGCACTTGTGTTGGTGCAGGAAACCACTTTTGCACTTGTATTAGTGTGGAAAAACTACTTTTCGCACTTGTGTTAGTGTTGAAAAACCACTTTTCGCACTTGTGTTAGTGTTGAAAAACCACTTTTCGCACCTGTGTTGGTGCAGGAAACCACTTTTGCACTTGTATTAGTGTGGAAAAAACACTTTTTGCACTTGTGATAGTGTTGAAAAACCACTTTTCGCACTCGTGTTGGTGCAGGAAACCACTTTTGCACTTGTATTAGTGTGGAAAAAACACTTTTTGCACTTGTGATAGTGTTGAAAAACCACTTTTCGCACTTGTGTTAGTGTTGAAAAACCACTTTTTGCACTTGTGTTAGTGTTGAAAAACCACTTTTCGCACTTGTGTTGGTGCAGGAAACCACTTTTGCACTTGTATTAGTGTGGAAAAAACACTTTTTGCACTTGTGATAGTGTTGAAAAACCACTTTTCGCACTTGTGTTAGTGTTGAAAAACCACTTTTCGCGCTTGTGTTAGTGTGGAAAAACCACTTTTCGCACTTGTGTTGGTGCAGGAAACCACTTTTGCACTTGTATTAGTGTGGGAAAACCACTTTTCGCACTTGTGTTAGTGTTGAAAAACCACTTTTCGCACTTGTGTTAGTGTTGAAAAACCACTTTTCGCACTTGTGTTGGTGCAGGAAACCACTTCTGCACTTGTATTAGTGTGGAAAAACCACTTTTCGCACTTGTGTTAGTGTTGAAAAACCACTTTTTGCACTTGTGTTGCTGCAGGAAACCACTTTTGCACTTGTATTAGTGTGGAAAAAACACTTTTTGCACTTGTGATAGTGTTGAAAAACCACTTTTCGCACTTGTGTTAGTGTTGAAAAACCACTTTTCGCACTTGTGTTAGTGTTGAAAAACCACTTTTCGCACTTGTGTTAGTGTTGAAAAACCACTTTTCGCACTTGTGCTGGTGCAGGAAACCACTTTTGCACTTGTATTAGTGTGGAAAAACCACTTTTCGCACTTGTGTTAGTGTTGAAAAACCACTTTTCGCACTTGTGTTGCTGCAGGAAACCACTTTTGCACTTGTATTAGTGTGGAAAAACCACTTTTTGCACTTGTGATAGTGTTGAAAAACCACTTTTCGCACTTGTGTTAGTGTTGAAAAACCACTTTTCGCACTTGTGTTGCTGCAGGAAACCACTTTTGCACTCGTATTAGTGTGGAAAAAACACTTTTTGCACTTGTGATAGTGTTGAAAAACCACTTTTCGCACTTGTATTAGTGTTGAAAAACCACTTTTCGCACTTGTGTTAGTGTTGAAAAACCACTTTTCGCACTTGTGTTGGTGCAGGAAACCACTTTTGCACTTGTATTAGTGTGGAAAAACCACTTTTCGCACTTGTGTTAGTGTTGAAAAACCACTTTTTGCACTTGTGTTGGTGCAGGAAACCACTTTTGCACTTGTATTAGTGTAGAAAAAACACTTTTCGCACTTGTGTTAGTGTTGAAAAACCACTTTTCGCACTTGTATTAGTGTTGAAAAACCACTTTTCGCACTTTTGTTAGTGTTAAAAAACCACTTTTCGCACTTGTGTTGGTGCAGGAAACCACATTTGCACTTGTATTAGTGTGGAAAAAACACTTTTTGCACTTGTGATAGTGTTGAAAAACCACTTTTCGCACTTGTGTTGGTGCAGGAAACCACTTTTTGCACTTGTGTTAGTGTTGAAAAACCACTTTTCGCACTTGTGTTAGTGTTGAAAAACCACTTTTCACACTTGTGTTGGTGCAGGCAACCACTTTTGCACTTGTATTAGTGTGGAAAAAACACTTTTTGCACTTGTGATAGTTTTGAAAAACCACTTTTCGCACTTGTGTTAGTGTTGAAAAACCACTTTTCGCACTTGTGTTAGTGTTGAAAAACCACTTTTCGCACTTGTGTTGGTGCAGGAAACCACTTTTGCACTTGTATTAGTGTGGAAAAACCACTTTTCGCACTTGTGTTAGTGTTGAAAAACCACTTTTCGCACTTGTGTTGGTGCAGGAAACCACTTTTGCACTTGTATTAGTGTGGAAAAAACACTTTTTGCACTTGTGATAGTGTTGAAAAACCACTTTTCGCACTTGTGTTGGTGCAGGAAACCACTTTTGCACTTGTATTAGTGTGGAAAAACTACTTTTCGCACTTGTGTTAGTGTTGAAAAACCACTTTTCGCACTTGTGTTAGTGTTGAAAAACCACTTTTCGCACCTGTGTTGGTGCAGGAAACCACTTTTGCACTTGTATTAGTGTGGAAAAAACACTTTTTGCACTTGTGATAGTGTTGAAAAACCACTTTTCGCACTCGTGTTGGTGCAGGAAACCACTTTTGCACTTGTATTAGTGTGGAAAAAACACTTTTTGCACTTGTGATAGTGTTGAAAAACCACTTTTCGCACTTGTGTTAGTGTTGAAAAACCACTTTTTGCACTTGTGTTAGTGTTGAAAAACCACTTTTCGCACTTGTGTTGGTGCAGGAAACCACTTTTGCACTTGTATTAGTGTGGAAAAAACACTTTTTGCACTTGTGATAGTGTTGAAAAACCACTTTTCGCACTTGTGTTAGTGTTGAAAAACCACTTTTCGCGCTTGTGTTAGTGTGGAAAAACCACTTTTCGCACTTGTGTTGGTGCAGGAAACCACTTTTGCACTTGTATTAGTGTGGGAAAACCACTTTTCGCACTTGTGTTAGTGTTGAAAAACCACTTTTCGCACTTGTGTTAGTGTTGAAAAACCACTTTTCGCACTTGTGTTGGTGCAGGAAACCACTTCTGCACTTGTATTAGTGTGGAAAAACCACTTTTCGCACTTGTGTTAGTGTTGAAAAACCACTTTTTGCACTTGTGTTGCTGCAGGAAACCACTTTTGCACTTGTATTAGTGTGGAAAAAACACTTTTTGCACTTGTGATAGTGTTGAAAAACCACTTTTCGCACTTGTGTTAGTGTTGAAAAACCACTTTTCGCACTTGTGTTAGTGTTGAAAAACCACTTTTCGCACTTGTGTTAGTGTTGAAAAACCACTTTTCGCACTTGTGCTGGTGCAGGAAACCACTTTTGCACTTGTATTAGTGTGGAAAAACCACTTTTCGCACTTGTGTTGCTGCAGGAAACCACTTTTGCACTTGTATTAGTGTGGAAAAACCACTTTTTGCACTTGTGATAGTGTTGAAAAACCACTTTTCGCACTTGTGTTAGTGTTGAAAAACCACTTTTCGCACTTGTGTTGCTGCAGGAAACCACTTTTGCACTCGTATTAGTGTGGAAAAAACACTTTTTGCACTTGTGATAGTGTTGAAAAACCACTTTTCGCACTTGTATTAGTGTTGAAAAACCACTTTTCGCACTTGTGTTAGTGTTGAAAAACCACTTTTCGCACTTGTGTTGGTGCAGGAAACCACTTTTGCACTTGTATTAGTGTGGAAAAACCACTTTTCGCACTTGTGTTAGTGTTGAAAAACCACTTTTTGCACTTGTGTTAGTGTTGAAAAACCACTTTTCGCACTTGTGTTGGTGCAGGAAACCACTTTTGCACTTGTATTAGTGTGGAAAAAACACTTTTTGCACTTGTGATAGTGTTGAAAAACCACTTTTCGCACTTGTGTTAGTGTTGAAAAACCACTTTTCGCACTTGTGTTAGTGTTGAAAAACCACTTTTCGCACTTGTGTTAGTGTTGAAAAACCACTTTTCGCACCTGTGTTGGTGCAGGAAACCACTTTTGCACTTGTATTAGTGTGGAAAAAACACTTTTTGCACTTGTGATAGTGTTGAAAAACCACTTTTCGCACTCGTGTTGGTGCAGGAAACCACTTTTGCACTTGTATTAGTGTGGAAAAAACACTTTTTGCACTTGTGATAGTGTTGAAAAACCACTTTTCGCACTTGTGTTAGTGTTGAAAAACCACTTTTTGCACTTGTGTTAGTGTTGAAAAACCACTTTTCGCACTTGTGTTGGTGCAGGAAACCACTTTTGCACTTGTATTAGTGTGGAAAAAACACTTTTTGCACTTGTGATAGTGTTGAAAAACCACTTTTCGCACTTGTGTTAGTGTTGAAAAACCACTTTTCGCGCTTGTGTTAGTGTGGAAAAACCACTTTTCGCACTTGTGTTGGTGCAGGAAACCACTTTTGCACTTGTATTAGTGTGGGAAAACCACTTTTCGCACTTGTGTTAGTGTTGAAAAACCACTTTTCGCACTTGTGTTAGTGTTGAAAAACCACTTTTCGCACTTGTGTTGGTGCAGGAAACCACTTCTGCACTTGTATTAGTGTGGAAAAACCACTTTTCGCACTTGTGTTAGTGTTGAAAAACCACTTTTTGCACTTGTGTTGCTGCAGGAAACCACTTTTGCACTTGTATTAGTGTGGAAAAAACACTTTTTGCACTTGTGATAGTGTTGAAAAACCACTTTTCGCACTTGTGTTAGTGTTGAAAAACCACTTTTCGCACTTGTGTTAGTGTTGAAAAACCACTTTTCGCACTTGTGTTAGTGTTGAAAAACCACTTTTCGCACTTGTGCTGGTGCAGGAAACCACTTTTGCACTTGTATTAGTGTGGAAAAACCACTTTTCGCACTTGTGTTAGTGTTGAAAAACCACTTTTCGCACTTGTGTTGCTGCAGGAAACCACTTTTGCACTTGTATTAGTGTGGAAAAACCACTTTTTGCACTTGTGATAGTGTTGAAAAACCACTTTTCGCACTTGTGTTAGTGTTGAAAAACCACTTTTCGCACTTGTGTTGCTGCAGGAAACCACTTTTGCACTCGTATTAGTGTGGAAAAAACACTTTTTGCACTTGTGATAGTGTTGAAAAACCACTTTTCGCACTTGTATTAGTGTTGAAAAACCACTTTTCGCACTTGTGTTAGTGTTGAAAAACCACTTTTCGCACTTGTGTTGGTGCAGGAAACCACTTTTGCACTTGTATTAGTGTGGAAAAACCACTTTTCGCACTTGTGTTAGTGTTGAAAAACCACTTTTTGCACTTGTGTTGGTGCAGGAAACCACTTTTGCACTTGTATTAGTGTAGAAAAAACACTTTTCGCACTTGTGTTAGTGTTGAAAAACCACTTTTCGCACTTGTATTAGTGTTGAAAAACCACTTTTCGCACTTTTGTTAGTGTTAAAAAACCACTTTTCGCACTTGTGTTGGTGCAGGAAACCACATTTGCACTTGTATTAGTGTGGAAAAAACACTTTTTGCACTTGTGATAGTGTTGAAAAACCACTTTTCGCACTTGTGTTGGTGCAGGAAACCACTTTTTGCACTTGTGTTAGTGTTGAAAAACCACTTTTCGCACTTGTGTTAGTGTTGAAAAACCACTTTTCACACTTGTGTTGGTGCAGGCAACCACTTTTGCACTTGTATTAGTGTGGAAAAAACACTTTTTGCACTTGTGATAGTTTTGAAAAACCACTTTTCGCACTTGTGTTAGTGTTGAAAAACCACTTTTCGCACTTGTGTTAGTGTTGAAAAACCACTTTTCGCACTTGTGTTGGTGCAGGAAACCACTTTTGCACTTGTATTAGTGTGGAAAAACCACTTTTCGCACTTGTGTTAGTGTTGAAAAACCACTTTTCGCACTTGTGTTGGTGCAGGAAACCACTTTTGCACTTGTATTAGTGTGGAAAAAACACTTTTTGCACTTGTGATAGTGTTGAAAAACCACTTTTCGCACTTGTGTTGGTGCAGGAAACCACTTTTGCACTTGTATTAGTGTGGAAAAACTACTTTTCGCACTTGTGTTAGTGTTGAAAAACCACTTTTCGCACTTGTGTTAGTGTTGAAAAACCACTTTTCGCACCTGTGTTGGTGCAGGAAACCACTTTTGCACTTGTATTAGTGTGGAAAAAACACTTTTTGCACTTGTGATAGTGTTGAAAAACCACTTTTCGCACTCGTGTTGGTGCAGGAAACCACTTTTGCACTTGTATTAGTGTGGAAAAAACACTTTTTGCACTTGTGATAGTGTTGAAAAACCACTTTTCGCACTTGTGTTAGTGTTGAAAAACCACTTTTTGCACTTGTGTTAGTGTTGAAAAACCACTTTTCGCACTTGTGTTGGTGCAGGAAACCACTTTTGCACTTGTATTAGTGTGGAAAAAACACTTTTTGCACTTGTGATAGTGTTGAAAAACCACTTTTCGCACTTGTGTTAGTGTTGAAAAACCACTTTTCGCGCTTGTGTTAGTGTGGAAAAACCACTTTTCGCACTTGTGTTGGTGCAGGAAACCACTTTTGCACTTGTATTAGTGTGGGAAAACCACTTTTCGCACTTGTGTTAGTGTTGAAAAACCACTTTTCGCACTTGTGTTAGTGTTGAAAAACCACTTTTCGCACTTGTGTTGGTGCAGGAAACCACTTCTGCACTTGTATTAGTGTGGAAAAACCACTTTTCGCACTTGTGTTAGTGTTGAAAAACCACTTTTTGCACTTGTGTTGCTGCAGGAAACCACTTTTGCACTTGTATTAGTGTGGAAAAAACACTTTTTGCACTTGTGATAGTGTTGAAAAACCACTTTTCGCACTTGTGTTAGTGTTGAAAAACCACTTTTCGCACTTGTGTTAGTGTTGAAAAACCACTTTTCGCACTTGTGTTAGTGTTGAAAAACCACTTTTCGCACTTGTGCTGGTGCAGGAAACCACTTTTGCACTTGTATTAGTGTGGAAAAACCACTTTTCGCACTTGTGTTGCTGCAGGAAACCACTTTTGCACTTGTATTAGTGTGGAAAAACCACTTTTTGCACTTGTGATAGTGTTGAAAAACCACTTTTCGCACTTGTGTTAGTGTTGAAAAACCACTTTTCGCACTTGTGTTGCTGCAGGAAACCACTTTTGCACTCGTATTAGTGTGGAAAAAACACTTTTTGCACTTGTGATAGTGTTGAAAAACCACTTTTCGCACTTGTATTAGTGTTGAAAAACCACTTTTCGCACTTGTGTTAGTGTTGAAAAACCACTTTTCGCACTTGTGTTGGTGCAGGAAACCACTTTTGCACTTGTATTAGTGTGGAAAAACCACTTTTCGCACTTGTGTTAGTGTTGAAAAACCACTTTTTGCACTTGTGTTAGTGTTGAAAAACCACTTTTCGCACTTGTGTTGGTGCAGGAAACCACTTTTGCACTTGTATTAGTGTGGAAAAAACACTTTTTGCACTTGTGATAGTGTTGAAAAACCACTTTTCGCACTTGTGTTAGTGTTGAAAAACCACTTTTCGCACTTGTGTTAGTGTTGAAAAACCACTTTTCGCACTTGTGTTGGTGCAGGAAACCACTTTTGCACTTGTATTAAAGTGGAAAATCCACTTTTCGCACTTGTGTTAGTGTTGAAAAACCACTTTTCGCACTTGTGTTCGTGTTGAAAAAACACTTTTCGCACTTGTGTTGGTGCAGGAAACCACTTTTGCACTTGTATTAGTGTGGAAAAAACACTTTTTGCACTTGTGATAGTGTTGAAAAACCACTTTTCGCACTTGTGCTGGTGCAGGAAACCACTTTTGCACTTGTATTGGTGTGGAAAAAACACTTTTTGCACTTGTGATAGTGTTGAAAAACCACTTTTTGCACTTGTGTTAGTGTTGAAAACCACTTTTCGCACTTGTGTTGGTGGAGGAAACCACTTTTGCACTTGTATTATTGTGGAAATCCACTTTTCGCACTTGTGTTAGTGTTGAAAAACCACTTTTCGCACTTGTGTTAGTGTTGAAAAACCACTTTTCGCACTTGTGTTGGTGTTGAAAAACCACTTTTCGCACTTGTGTTAGTGTTGAAAAACCACTTTTCGCACTTGTGATAGTGTTGAAAAACCACTTTACGCACTTGTGTTAGTGTTGAAAAACCACTTTTCGCACTTGTGCTGGTGCAGGAAACCACTTTTGCACTTGTATTAGTGTGGAAAAAACACTTTTTGCACTTGTGTTAGTGTTGAAAAACCACTTTTCGCACTTGTGTTAGTGTTGAAAAACCACTTTTCGCACTTGTGTTAGTGTTGAAAAAACACTTTTCGCACTTGTGTTGGTGCAGGAAACCACTTTTGCACTTGTATTAGTGTGGAAAAAACACTTTTTGCACCTGTGATATTATTGAAAAATAACTTTTCGCACTTGTGTTAGTGTTGAAAAACCACTTTTCGCACTTGTGCTGGTGCAGGAAACCACTTTTGCACTTGTATTACTGTGGAAAAACCACTTTTCGCACTTGTGTTAGTGTTGAAAAACCACTTTTCGCACTTGTGTTAGTGTTGAAAACCCACTTTTCGCACTTGTGTTAGTGTTGAAAAACCACTTTTCCCACTTGTGTTGGTGCAGGAAACCACTTTTGCACTTGTATTAGTGTGGAAAAAACACTTTTTGCACCTGTGATATTGTTGAAAAACCACTTTTCGCACTTGTGTTAGTGTTGAAAAAACACTTTTCGCACTTGTGCTGGTGCAGGAAACCACTTTTGCACTTGGATGAGTGTGGAAAAAACACTTTTTGCACTTGTGATAGTGTTGAAAAACCACTTTTCGCACTTGTGTTAGTGTTGAAAAACCACTTTTCGCACTTGTGTTAGTGTTGAAAAACCACTTTTCGCACTTGTGTTGGTGCAGGAAACCACTTTTGCACTTGTATTAGTGTGGAAAAACCACTTTTCGCACTTGTGTTAGTGTTGAAAAACCACTTTTTGCACTTGTGTTAGTGTTGAAAAACCACTTTTCACACTTGTGTTGGTGCAGGAAACCACTTTTGCACTTGTATTAGTGTGGAAAAAACACTTTTTGCACTTGTGATAGTGTTGAAAAACCACTTTTCGCACTTGTGTTAGTGTTGAAAAACCACTTTTCGCACTTGTGTTAGTGTTGAAAAACCACTTTTCGCACTTGTGTTGGTGCAGGAAACCACTTTTGCACTTGCATTAAAGTGGAAAAAACACTTTTTGCACTTGTGATAGTGTTGAAAAACCACTTTTCGCACTTGTGTTAGTGTTGAAAAACCACTTTTACACTTGTGTTAGTGTTGAAAAACCACTTTTCGCACTTGTGCTGGTGCAGGAAACCACTTTTACACTTGTATTAGTGTGGAAAAAACACTTTTTGCACTTGTGTTAGTGTTGAAAAACCACTTTTCGCACTTGTGTTGGTGCAGGAAACCACTTTTGCACTTGTATTAGTGTGGAAAAACCACTTTTCGCACTTGTGTTAGTGTTGAAAAACCACTTTTCGCACTTGTGTTAGTGTTGAAAAACCACTTTTCGCACTTGTGCTTGTGCAGGAAAGCACTTTTGCACTTGTATTAGTGTGAAAAAACACTTTTTGCACTTGTGATAGTGTTGAAAAACCACTTTTCGCAATTGTGTTAGTGTTGAAAAACCACTTTTCACACTTGTGTTAGTGTTGAAAAACCACTTTTCGCACTTGTGTTGGTGCAGGAAACCACTTTTGCACTTGTATTAGTGTGGAAAAAACACTTTTTGCACTTGTGATAGTGTTGTAAAACCACTTTTCGCACTTGTGTTAGTGTTGAAAAACCACTTTTCGCACTTGTGTTAGTGTTGAAAAACCACTTTTCGCACTTGTGTTATTGTTGAAAAACCACTTTTTGCACTTGTGTTAGTGTTGAAAAACCACTTTTCGCACTTGTGTTGGTACAGGAAACCACTTTTGCACTTGTATTAGTGTGGAAAAAACACTTTTTGCACTTGTGATAGTGTTGAAAAACACTTTTCGCACTTGTGTTGGTGCAGGAAACCACTTTTGCACTTGTATTAGTGTGGAAAAAACACTTTTTGCACTTGTGATATTGTTGAAAAACCACTTTTCACACTTGTGTTAGTGTTGAAAAACCACTTTTCGCACTTGTGTTGGTGCAGGAAACCACTTTTGCACTTGTATTAGTGTGGAAAAAACACTTTTTGCACTTGTGATAGTGTTGAAAAACCACTTTTCGCACTTGTGTTAGTGTTGAAAAACCACTTTTCGCACTTGTGTTGGTGCAGGAAACCACTTTTGCACTTGCATTAAAGTGGAAAAAACACTTTTTGCACTTGTGATAGTGTTGAAAAACCACTTTTCGCACTTGTGTTAGTGTTGAAAAACCACTTTTCGCACTTGTGTTAGTGTTGAAAAACCACTTTTCGCACTTGTGCTGGTGCAGGAAACCACTTTTACACTTGTATTAGTGTGGAAAAAACACTTTTTGCACTTGTGTTAGTGTTGAAAAACCACTTTTCGCACTTGTGTTGGTGCAGGAAACCACTTTTGCACTTGTATTAGTGTGGAAAAACCACTTTTCGCACTTGTGTTAGTGTTGAAAAACCACTTTTCGCACTTGTGTTAGTGTTGAAAAACCACTTTTCGCACTTGTGCTTGTGCAGGAAAGCACTTTTGCACTTGTATTAGTGTGAAAAAACACTTTTTGCACTTGTGATAGTGTTGAAAAACCACTTTTCGCAATTGTGTTAGTGTTGAAAAACCACTTTTCGCACTTGTGTTAGTGTTGAAAAACCACTTTTCGCACTTGTGTTGGTGCAGGAAACCACTTTTGCACTTGTATTAGTGTGGAAAAAACACTTTTTGCACTTGTGATAGTGTTGTAAAACCACTTTTCGCACTTGTGTTAGTGTTGAAAAACCACTTTTCGCACTTGTGTTAGTGTTGAAAAACCACTTTTCGCACTTGTGTTATTGTTGAAAAACCACTTTTTGCACTTGTGTTAGTGTTGAAAAACTACTTTTCGCACTTGTGTTGGTACAGGAAACCACTTTTGCACTTGTATTAGTGTGGAAAAAACACTTTTTGCACTTGTGATAGTGTTGAAAAACCACTTTTCGCACTTGTGTTGGTGCAGGAAACCACTTTTGCACTTGTATTAGTGTGGAAAAAACACTTTTTGCACTTGTGATATTGTTGAAAAACCACTTTTCACACTTGTGTTAGTGTTGAAAAACCACTTTTCGCACTTGTGTTGGTGCAGGAAACCACTTTTGCACTTGTATTAGTGTGGAAAAAACACTTTTTGCACTTGTGATAGTGTTGAAAAACCACTTTTCGCACTTGTGTTAGTGTTGAAAAACCACTTTTCGCACTTGTGTTGGTGCAGGAAACCACTTTTGCACTTGTATTAGTGTGGGAAAACCACTTTTCGCACTTGTGTTAGTGTTGAAAAACCACTTTTCGCACTTGTGTTCGTGTTGAAAAACCACTTTTCGCACTTGTGTTGGTGCAGGAAACCACTTCTGCACTTGTATTAGTGTGGAAAAAACACTTTTTGCACTTGTGATAGTGTTGAAAAACCACTTTTCGCACTTGTGTTAGTGTTGAAAAACCACTTTTCGCACTTGTGTTGTTGCTGGAAACCACTTTTGCACTTGTATTAGTGTGGAAAAAACACTTTTCGCACTTGTGTTAGTGTTGAAAAACCACTTTTCGCACTTGTGTTAGTGTTGAAAAACCACTTTTCGCACTTGTGTTGGTGCAGGAAACCACTTTTGCACTTGTATTAGTGTGGAAAAAACACTTTTTGCACTTGTGATAGTGTTGAAAAACCACTTTTCGCACTTGTGTTAGTGTTGAAAAACGACTTTTCGTACTTGTGTTGGTGCAGGAAACCACTTTTGCACTTGTATTAGTGTGGAAAAAACACTTTTCGCACTTGTGTTAGTGTTGAAAAACCACTTTTCGCACTTGTGTTAGTGTTGAAAAACCACTTTTCGCACTTGTGTTAGTGTTGAAAAACCACTTTTCGCACTTGTGTTGGTGCAGGAAACCACTTTTGCACTTGTATTAGTGTGGAAAAACCACTTTTCGCACTTGTGTTAGTGTTGAAAAAACCACTTTTCGCACATGTGTTAGTGTTGAAAAAACACTTTTCGCACTTGTGTCATTGTTGAAAAACCACTTTTCACACTTGTGTTGGTGCAGGAAACCACTTTTGCACTTGTATTAGTGTGGAAAAAACACATTTTGCACTTGTGATAGTGTTGAAAAACCACTTTTCGCACTTGTGTTAGTGATGAAAAACCACTTTTCGCACTTGTGTTAGTGTTGAAAAACCACTTTTCGCACTTGTGTTGATGCAGGAGACCACTTTTGCACTTGTATTAGTGTGGAAAAAACACTTTTTGCACTTGTGATAGTGTTGAAAAACCACTTTTCGCACTTGTGTTAGTGTTGAAAAACCACTTTTCGCACTTGTGGTAGTGTTGAAAAACCACTTTTCGCACTTGTGTTGGTGCAGGAAACCACTTTTGCACTTGTATTAGTGTGGAAAAAACACTTTTTGCACTTGTGATAGTGTTGAAAAACCACTTTTCGCACTTGTGTTAGTGTTGAAAAACCACTTTTCGCACTTGTGTTAGTGTTGAAAAACCACTTTTCGCACTTGTGTTGGTGCAGGAAACCACTTTTGCACTTGTATTAGTGTGGAAAAAACACTTTTTGCACTTGTGTAAGTGTTGAAAAACCACTTTTCGCACTTGTGTTAGTGTTGAAAAACCACTTTTCGCACATGTGTTGGTGCAGGAATCCACTTTTGCACTTGTATTAGTGTGGAAAAAACACTTTTTGCACTTGTGATGGTGTTGAAAAACCACTTTTCGCACTTGTGTTAGTGTTGAAAAACCACTTTTCGCACTTGTATTGGTGCAGGAAACCACTTTTGCACTTGTATTAGTGTGGAAAAACCACTTTTCGCACTTATGTTAGTGTTGAAAAACCACTTTTCGCACTTGTGTTAGTGTTGAAAAACCACTTTTCGCACTTGTGTTGGTGCAGGAAACCACTTTTGCACTTGTATTAGTGTGGAAAAAACACTTTTTGCTCATGTGATAGTGTTGAAAAACCACTTTTCGCACTTGTGTTAGTGTTGAAAAACCACTTTTCGCACTTGTGTTAGTGTTGAAAAACCACTTTTCGCACTTGTGTTGGTGCAGGAAACCACTTTTGCACTTGTATTAGTGTGGAAAAAACACTTTTTGCACTTGTGTTAGTGTTGAAAAACCACTTTTCGCACTTGTGTTAGTGTTGAAAAACCACTTTTCGCACATGTGTTGGTGCAGGAATCCACTTTTGCACTTGTATTAGTGTGGAAAAAACACTTTTTGCACTTGTGATAGTGTTGAAAAACCACTTTTCGCACTTGTGTTGGTGCAGGAAACCACTTTTGCACTTGTATTAGTGTGGAAAAAACACTTTTTGCACTTGTGATATTGTTGAAAAACCACTTTTCACACTTGTGTTAGTGTTGAAAAACCACTTTTCGCACTTGTGTTGGTGCAGGAAACCACTTTTGCACTTGTATTAGTGTGGAAAAAACACTTTTTGCACTTGTGATAGTGTTGAAAAACCACTTTTCGCACTTGTGTTAGTGTTGAAAAACCACTTTTCGCACTTGTGTTGGTGCAGGAAACCACTTTTGCACTTGTATTAGTGTGGGAAAACCACTTTTCGCACTTGTGTTAGTGTTGAAAAACCACTTTTCGCACTTGTGTTCGTGTTGAAAAACCACTTTTCGCACTTGTGTTGGTGCAGGAAACCACTTCTGCACTTGTATTAGTGTGGAAAAAACACTTTTTGCACTTGTGATAGTGTTGAAAAACCACTTTTCGCACTTGTGTTAGTGTTGAAAAACCACTTTTCGCACTTGTGTTGTTGCTGGAAACCACTTTTGCACTTGTATTAGTGTGGAAAAAACACTTTTCGCACTTGTGTTAGTGTTGAAAAACCACTTTTCGCACTTGTGTTAGTGTTGAAAAACCACTTTTCGCACTTGTGTTGGTGCAGGAAACCACTTTTGCACTTGTATTAGTGTGGAAAAAACACTTTTTGCACTTGTGATAGTGTTGAAAAACCACTTTTCGCACTTGTGTTAGTGTTGAAAAACGACTTTTCGTACTTGTGTTGGTGCAGGAAACCACTTTTGCACTTGTATTAGTGTGGAAAAAACACTTTTCGCACTTGTGTTAGTGTTGAAAAACCACTTTTCGCACTTGTGTTAGTGTTGAAAAACCACTTTTCGCACTTGTGTTAGTGTTGAAAAACCACTTTTCGCACTTGTGTTGGTGCAGGAAACCACTTTTGCACTTGTATTAGTGTGGAAAAACCACTTTTCGCACTTGTGTTAGTGTTGAAAAACCACTTTTCGCACATGTGTTAGTGTTGAAAAAACACTTTTCGCACTTGTGTCATTGTTGAAAAACCACTTTTCACACTTGTGTTGGTGCAGGAAACCACTTTTGCACTTGTATTAGTGTGGAAAAAACACATTTTGCACTTGTGATAGTGTTGAAAAAACCACTTTTCGCACTTGTGTTAGTGATGAAAAACCACTTTTCGCACTTGTGTTAGTGTTGAAAAACCACTTTTCGCACTTGTGTTGATGCAGGAGACCACTTTTGCACTTGTATTAGTGTGGAAAAAACACTTTTTGCACTTGTGATAGTGTTGAAAAACCACTTTTCGCACTTGTGTTAGTGTTGAAAAACCACTTTTCGCACTTGTGGTAGTGTTGAAAAACCACTTTTCGCACTTGTGTTGGTGCAGGAAACCACTTTTGCACTTGTATTAGTGTGGAAAAAACACTTTTTGCACTTGTGATAGTGTTGAAAAACCACTTTTCGCACTTGTGTTAGTGTTGAAAAACCACTTTTCGCACTTGTGTTAGTGTTGAAAAACCACTTTTCGCACTTGTGTTGGTGCAGGAAACCACTTTTGCACTTGTATTAGTGTGGAAAAAACACTTTTTGCACTTGTGTTAGTGTTGAAAAACCACTTTTCGCACTTGTGTTAGTGTTGAAAAACCACTTTTCGCACATGTGTTGGTGCAGGAATCCACTTTTGCACTTGTATTAGTGTGGAAAAAACACTTTTTGCACTTGTGATGGTGTTGAAAAACCACTTTTCGCACTTGTGTTAGTGTTGAAAAACCACTTTTCGCACTTGTATTGGTGCAGGAAACCACTTTTGCACTTGTATTAGTGTGGAAAAACCACTTTTCGCACTTATGTTAGTGTTGAAAAACCACTTTTCGCACTTGTGTTAGTGTTGAAAAACCACTTTTCGCACTTGTGTTGGTGCAGGAAACCACTTTTGCACTTGTATTAGTGTGGAAAAAACACTTTTTGCTCATGTGATAGTGTTGAAAAACCACTTTTCACACTTGTGTTAGTGTTGAAAAACCACTTTTCGCACTTGTGTTGGTGCAGGAAACCACTTTTGCACTTGTATTAGTGTGGAAAAAACACTTTTTGCACTTGTGATAGTGTTGAAAAACCACTTTTCGCACTTGTGTTAGTGTTGAAAAACCACTTTTCGCACTTGTGTTGGTGCAGGAAACCACTTTTGCACTTGTATTAGTGTTGAAAAACCACTTTTCGCACTTGTGTTAGTGTTGAAAAACCACTTTTCGCACTTGTGTTGGTGCAGGAAACCACTTTTGCACTTGTATTAGTGTGGAAAAAACACTTTTTGCACTTGTGATAGTGTTGTAAAACCACTTTTCGCACTTGTGTTAGTGTTGAAAAACCACTTTTCGCACTTGTGTTAGTGTTGAAAAACCACTTTTCGCACTTGTGTTATTGTTGAAAAACCACTTTTTGCACTTGTGTTAGTGTTGAAAAACCACTTTTCGCACTTGTGTTGGTGCAGGAAACCACTTTTGCACTTGTATTAGTGTGGAAAAAACACTTTTTGCACTTGTGATAGTGTTGAAAAACCACTTTTCGCACTTGTGTTGGTGCAGGAAACCACTTTTGCACTTGTATTAGTGTGGAAAAAACACTTTTTGCACTTGTGATATTGTTGAAAAACCACTTTTCACACTTGTGTTAGTGTTGAAAAACCACTTTTCGCACTTGTGTTGGTGCAGGAAACCACTTTTGCACTTGTATTAGTGTGGAAAAAACACTTTTTGCACTTGTGATAGTGTTGAAAAACCACTTTTCGCACTTGTGTTAGTGTTGAAAAACCACTTTTCGCACTTGTGTTAGTGTTGAAAAACCACTTTTCACACTTGTGTGAGTGTTGAAAAACCACTTTTCGCACTTGTGTTGGTGCAGGAAACCACTTTTGCACTTGTATTAGTGTGGAAAAAACACTTTTTGCACTTGTGATAGTGTTGAAAAACCACTTTTCGCACTTGTGTTGGTGCAGGAAACCACTTTTGCACTTGTATTAGTGTGGGAAAACCACTTTTCGCACTTGTGTTAGTGTTGAAAAACCACTTTTCGCACTTGTGTTAGTGTTGAAAAACCACTTTTCGCACTTGTGTTGGTGCAGGAAACCACTTTTGCACTTGTATTAGTGTGGAAAAAACACTTTTTGCACTTGTGATAGTGTTGAAAAACCACTTTTCGCACTTGTGTTAGTGTTGAAAAACGACTTTTCGTACTTGTGTTGGTGCAGGAAACCACTTTCGCACTTGTATTAGTGTGGAAAAAACACTTTTCGCACTTGTGTTAGTGTTGAAAAACCACTTTTCGCACTTGTGTTAGTGTTGAAAAACCACTTTTCGCACTTGTGTTAGTGTTGAAAAACCACTTTTCGCACTTGTGTTGGTGCAGGAAACCACTTTTGCACTTGTATTAGTGTGGAAAAACCACTTTTCGCACTTGTGTTAGTGTTGAAAAACCACTTTTCGCACTTGTGTTAGTGTTGAAAAAACACTTTTCGCACTTGTGTCATTGTTGAAAAACCACTTTTCACACTTGTGTTGGTGCAGGAAACCACTTTTGCACTTGTATTAGTGTGGAAAAAACACATTTTGCACTTATGATAGTGTTGAAAAACCACTTTTCGCACTTGTGTTAGTGATGAAAAACCACTTTTCGCACTTGTGTTAGTGTTGAAAAACCACTTTTCGCACTTGTGTTGATGCAGGAAACCACTTTTGCACTTGTATTAGTGTGGAAAAAACACTTTTTGCACTTGTGATAGTGTTGAAAAACCACTTTTCGCACTTGTGTTAGTGTTGAAAAACCACTTTTCGCACTTGTGGTAGTGTTGAAAAACCACTTTTCGCACTTGTGTTGGTGCAGGAAACCACTTTTGCACTTGTATTAGTGTGGAAAAAACACTTTTTGCACTTGTGTTAGTGTTGAAAAACCACTTTTCGCACTTGTGTTAGTGTTGAAAAACCACTTTTCGCACTTGTGTTGGTGCAGGAAACCACTTTTGCACTTGTATTAGTGTGGAAAAAACACTTTTTGCACTTGTGATGGTGTTGAAAAACCACTTTTCGCACTTGTGTTAGTGTTGAAAAACCACTTTTCGCACTTGTATTGGTGCAGGAAACCACTTTTGCACTTGTATTAGTGTGGAAAAACCACTTTTCGCACTTGTGTTAGTGTTGAAAAACCACTTTTCGCACTTGTGTTAGTGTTGAAAAACCACTTTTCGCACTTGTGTTGGTGCAGGAAACCACTTTTGCACTTGTATTAGTGTGGAAAAAACATTTTTGCACATGTGATAGTGTTGAAAAACCACTTTTTACACTTGTGTTAGTGTTGAAAAACCACTTTTCGCACTTGTGTTGGTGCAGGAAACCACTTTTGCACTTGTATTAGTGTGGAAAAAACACTTTTTGCACTTGTGATAGTGTTGAAAAACCACTTTTCGCACTTGTGTTAGTGTTGAAAAACCACTTTTCGCACTTGTGTTGGTGCAGGAAACCACTTTTGCACTTGTATTAGTGTGGGAAAACCACTTTTCGCACTTGTGTTAGTGTTGAAAAACCACTTTTCGCACTTGTGTTAGTGTTGAAAAACCACTTTTCGCACTTGTGTTGGTGCAGGAAACCACTTCTGCACTTGTATTAGTGTGGAAAAAACACTTTTTGCACTTGTGATAGTGTTGAAAAACCACTTTTCGCACTTGTGTTAGTGTTGAAAAACCACTTTTCGCACTTGTGTTGTTGCAGGAAACCACTTTTGCACTTGTATTAGTGTGGAAAAAACACTTTTCGCACTTGTGTTAGTGTTGAAAAACCACTTTTCGCACTTGTGTTAGTGTTGAAAAACCACTTTTCGCACTTGTGTTGGTGCAGGAAACCACTTTTGCACTTGTATTAGTGTGGAAAAAACACTTTTTGCACTTGTGATAGTGTTGAAAAACTACTTTTAGCACTTGTGTTAGTGTTGAAAAACCACTTTTCGCACTTGTGTTGGTGCAGGAAACCACTTTTGCACTTGTATTAGTGTGGAAAAAACACTTTTTGCACTTGCGATAGTGTTGAAAAAACACTTTTCGCACTTGTGTTAGTGTTGAAAAACCACTTTTCGCACTTGTGTTGGTGCAGGAAACCACTTTTGCACTTTTATTAGTGTGGAAAAAACACTTTTCGCACTTGTGTTAGTGTTGAAAAACCACTTTCGCACTTGTGTTAGTGTTGAAAAACCACTTTTCCACTTGTGTTAGTGTTGAAAAACCACTTTTCGCACTTGTGTTGGTGCAGGAAACCACTTTTG
The DNA here is from genome assembly GCF_964187855.1 of Myxine glutinosa. Lineage (NCBI taxonomy): Eukaryota > Metazoa > Chordata > Myxini > Myxiniformes > Myxinidae > Myxine > Myxine glutinosa. Next base: position 33,653 of record NW_027618014.1, on the reverse strand, counting down.
CACTTGTATTAGTGTGGAAAAACTACTTTTCGCACTTGTGTTAGTGTTGAAAAACCACGTTTCGCACTTGTGTTAGTGTTGAAAAACCACTTTTCGCACTTGTGTTGGTGCAGGAAACCACTTTTGCACTTGTATTAGTGTGGAAAAAACACTTTTTGCACTTGTGATAGTGTTGAAAAACCACTTTTCGCACTCGTGTTAGTGTTGAAAAACCACTTTTCGCACTTGTGTTGGTGCAGGAAACCACTTTTGCACTTGTATTAGTGTGGAAAAAACACTTTTTGCACTTGTGATAGTGTTGAAAAACCACTTTTCGCACTTGTGTTGGTGTTGAAAAACCACTTTTCGCACTTGTGTTGGTGTTGAAAAACCACTTTTCGCACTTGTGTTGGTGCAGGAAACCACTTTTGCACTTGTATTAGTGTGGAAAAACGACTTTTCGCACTTGTGTTAGTGTTGAAAAACCACTTTTCGCACTTGTGTTAGTGTTGAAAAACCACTTTTCGCACTTGTGTTATTGTTGAAAAACCACTTTTCGCACTTGTGTTGGTGCAGGAAACCACTTTTGCACTTGTATTAGTGTGGAAAAAACACTTTTTGCACTTGTGATAGTGTTGAAAAACCACTTTTCGCACTTGTGTTAGTGTTGAAAAACCACTTTTCACACTTGTGTTGGTGCAGGAAACCACTTTTGCACTTGTATTAGTGTGGAAAAAACACTTTTTGCGCTTGTGATAGTGTTGAAAAACCACTTTTCGCACTTGTGTTAGTGTTGAAAAACCACTTTTCGCACTTGTGTTATTGTTGAAAAACCACTTTTCGCACTTGTGTTGGTGCAGGAAACCACTTTTGCACTTGTATTCGTGTGGAAAAAACACTTTTTGCACTTGTGATAGTGTTGAAAAACCACTTTTCGCACTTGTGTTAGTGTTGAAAAACCACTTTTCGCACTTGTGTTAGTGTTGAAAAACCACTTTTCGCACTTGTGTTGGTGCAGGAAACCACTTTTGCACTTGTATTAGTGTGGAAAAAACACTTTTTGCACTTGTGATAGTGTTGAAAAACCACTTTTCGCACTTGTGTTAGTGTTGAAAAACCACTTTTCCCACTTGTGTTGGTGCAGGAAACCACTTTTGCACTTGTATTAGTGTGGAAAAAACACTTTTTGCACCTTGTGATATTGTTGAAAAACCACTTTTCGCACTTGTGTTAGTGTTGAAAAAACACTTTTCGCACTTGTGCTGGTGCAGGGAAACACTTTTGCACTTGATGAGTGTGGAAAAAACACTTTTTGCACTTGTGATAGTGTTGAAAAACCACTTTTCGCACTTGTGTTAGTGTTGAAAAACCACTTTTCGCACTTGTGTTAGTGTTGAAAAACCACTTTTCGCACTTGTGTTGGTGCAGGAAACCACTTTTGCACTTGTATTAGTGTGGAAAAAACACTTTTCGCACTTGTGTTAGTGTTGAAAAACCACTTTTCGCACTTGTGTTAGTGTTGAAAAACCACTTTTCACACTTGTGTTGTGCAGGAAACCACTTTTGCACTTGTATTAGTGTGGAAAAAACACTTTTTGCACTTGTGATAGTGTTGAAAAACCACTTTTCGCACTTGTGTTAGTGTTGAAAAACCACTTTTCGCACTTGTGTTAGTGTTGAAAAACCACCTTTTCGCACTTGTGTTGGTGCAGGAAACCACTTTTGCACTTGCATTAAAGTGGAAAAAACACTTTTTGCACTTGTGATAGTGTTGAAAAACCACTTTTCGCACTTGTGTTAGTGTTGAAAAACCACTTTTCGCACTTGTGTTAGTGTTGAAAAACCACTTTTCGCACTTGTGCTGGTGCAGGAAACCACTTTTACACTTGTATTAGTGTGGAAAAAACACTTTTTGCACTTGTGTTAGTGTTGAAAAACCACTTTTCGCACTTGTGTTGGTGCAGGAAACCACTTTTGCACTTGTATTAGTGTGGAAAAACCACTTTTCGCACTTGTGTTAGTGTTGAAAAACCACTTTTCGCACTTGTGTTAGTGTTGAAAAACCACTTTTCGCACTTGTGCTTGTGCAGGAAAGCACTTTTGCACTTGTATTAGTGTGAAAAAACACTTTTTGCACTTGTGATAGTGTTGAAAAACCACTTTTCGCAACTGTGTTAGTGTTGAAAAACCACTTTTCGCACTTGTGTTAGTGTTGAAAAACCACTTTTCGCACTTGTGTTGGTGCAGGAAACCACTTTTGCACTTGTATTAGTGTGGAAAAAACACTTTTTGCACTTGTGATAGTGTTGTAAAACCACTTTTCGCACTTGTGTTAGTGTTGAAAAACCACTTTTCGCACTTGTGTTAGTGTTGAAAAACCACTTTTCGCACTTGTGTTATTGTTGAAAAACCACTTTTTGCACTTGTGTTAGTGTTGAAAAACCACTTTTCGCACTTGTGTTGGTACAGGAAACCACTTTTGCACTTGTATTAGTGTGGAAAAAACACTTTTTGCACTTGTGATAGTGTTGAAAAACCACTTTTCGCACTTGTGTTGGTGCAGGAAACCACTTTTGCACTTGTATTAGTGTGGAAAAAACACTTTTTGCACTTGTGATATTGTTGAAAAACCACTTTTCACACTTGTGTTAGTGTTGAAAAACCACTTTTCGCACTTGTGTTGGTGCAGGAAACCACTTTTGCACTTGTATTAGTGTGGAAAAAACACTTTTTGCACTTGTGATAGTGTTGAAAAACCACTTTTCGCACTTGTGTTAGTGTTGAAAAACCACTTTTCGCACTTGTGTTGGTGCAGGAAACCACTTTTGCACTTGTATTAGTGTGGGAAAACCACTTTTCGCACTTGTGTTAGTGTTGAAAAACCACTTTTCGCACTTGTGTTCGTGTTGAAAAACCACTTTTCGCACTTGTGTTGGTGCAGGAAACCACTTCTGCACTTGTATTAGTGTGGAAAAAACACTTTTTGCACTTGTGATAGTGTTGAAAAACCACTTTTCGCACTTGTGTTAGTGTTGAAAAACCACTTTTCGCACTTGTGTTGTTGCTGGAAACCACTTTTGCACTTGTATTAGTGTGGAAAAAACACTTTTCGCACTTGTGTTAGTGTTGAAAAACCACTTTTCGCACTTGTGTTAGTGTTGAAAAACCACTTTTCGCACTTGTGTTGGTGCAGGAAACCACTTTTGCACTTGTATTAGTGTGGAAAAAACACTTTTTGCACTTGTGATAGTGTTGAAAAACCACTTTTCGCACTTGTGTTAGTGTTGAAAAACGACTTTTCGTACTTGTGTTGGTGCAGGAAACCACTTTTGCACTTGTATTAGTGTGGAAAAAACACTTTTCGCACTTGTGTTAGTGTTGAAAAACCACTTTTCGCACTTGTGTTAGTGTTGAAAAACCACTTTTCGCACTTGTGTTAGTGTTGAAAAACCACTTTTCGCACTTGTGTTGGTGCAGGAAACCACTTTTGCACTTGTATTAGTGTGGAAAAACCACTTTTCGCACTTGTGTTAGTGTTGAAAAACCACTTTTCGCACATGTGTTAGTGTTGAAAAAACACTTTTCGCACTTGTGTCATTGTTGAAAAACCACTTTTCACACTTGTGTTGGTGCAGGAAACCACTTTTGCACTTGTATTAGTGTGGAAAAAACACATTTTGCACTTGTGATAGTGTTGAAAAACCACTTTTCGCACTTGTGTTAGTGATGAAAAACCACTTTTCGCACTTGTGTTAGTGTTGAAAAACCACTTTTCGCACTTGTGTTAGTGTTGAAAAACCACTTTTCGCACTTGTGTTGGTGCAGGAAACCACACTTTTTGCACTTGTGATAGTGTTGAAAAACCACTTTTCGCACTTGTGTTAGTGTTGAAAAACCACTTTTCGCACTTGTGGTAGTGTTGAAAAACCACTTTTCGCACTTGTGTTGGTGCAGGAAACCACTTTTGCACTTGTATTAGTGTGGAAAAAACACTTTTTGCACTTGTGATAGTGTTGAAAAACCACTTTTCGCACTTGTGTTAGTGTTGAAAAACCACTTTTCGCACTTGTGTTAGTGTTGAAAAACCACTTTTCGCACTTGTGTTGGTGCAGGAAACCACTTTTGCACTTGTATTAGTGTGGAAAAAACACTTTTTGCACTTGTGTTAGTGTTGAAAAACCACTTTTCGCACTTGTGTTAGTGTTGAAAAACCACTTTTCGCACATGTGTTGGTGCAGGAAACCACTTTTGCACTTGTATTAGTGTGGAAAAAACACTTTTTGCACTTGTGATGGTGTTGAAAAACCACTTTTCGCACTTGTGTTAGTGTTGAAAAACCACTTTTCGCACTTGTATTGGTGCAGGAAACCACTTTTGCACTTGTATTAGTGTGGAAAAACCACTTTTCGCACTTATGTTAGTGTTGAAAAACCACTTTTCGCACTTGTGTTAGTGTTGAAAAACCACTTTTCGCACTTGTGTTGGTGCAGGAAACCACTTTTGCACTTGTATTAGTGTGGAAAAAACACTTTTTGCTCATGTGATAGTGTTGAAAAACCACTTTTCACACTTGTGTTAGTGTTGAAAAACCACTTTTCGCACTTGTGTTGGTGCAGGAAACCACTTTTGCACTTGTATTAGTGTGGAAAAAACACTTTTTGCACTTGTGATAGTGTTGAAAAACCACTTTTCGCACTTGTGTTAGTGTTGAAAAACCACTTTTCGCACTTGTGTTGGTGCAGGAAACCACTTTTGCACTTGTATTAGTGTTGAAAAACCACTTTTCGCACTTGTGTTAGTGTTGAAAAACCACTTTTCGCACTTGTGTTGGTGCAGGAAACCACTTTTGCACTTGTATTAGTGTGGAAAAAACACTTTTTGCACTTGTGATAGTGTTGTAAAACCACTTTTCGCACTTGTGTTAGTGTTGAAAAACCACTTTTCGCACTTGTGTTAGTGTTGAAAAACCACTTTTCGCACTTGTGTTATTGTTGAAAAACCACTTTTTGCACTTGTGTTAGTGTTGAAAAACCACTTTTCGCACTTGTGTTGGTGCAGGAAACCACTTTTGCACTTGTATTAGTGTGGAAAAAACACTTTTTGCACTTGTGATAGTGTTGAAAAACCACTTTTCGCACTTGTGTTGGTGCAGGAAACCACTTTTGCACTTGTATTAGTGTGGAAAAAACACTTTTTGCACTTGTGATATTGTTGAAAAACCACTTTTCACACTTGTGTTAGTGTTGAAAAACCACTTTTCGCACTTGTGTTGGTGCAGGAAACCACTTTTGCACTTGTATTAGTGTGGAAAAAACACTTTTTGCACTTGTGATAGTGTTGAAAAACCACTTTTCGCACTTGTGTTAGTGTTGAAAAACCACTTTTCGCACTTGTGTTAGTGTTGAAAAACCACTTTTCACACTTGTGTTAGTGTTGAAAAACCACTTTTCGCACTTGTGTTGGTGCAGGAAACCACTTTTGCACTTGTATTAGTGTGGAAAAAACACTTTTTGCACTTGTGATAGTGTTGAAAAACCACTTTTCGCACTTGTGTTGGTGCAGGAAACCACTTTTGCACTTGTATTAGTGTGGGAAAACCACTTTTCGCACTTGTGTTAGTGTTGAAAAACCACTTTTCGCACTTGTGTTAGTGTTGAAAAACCACTTTTCGCACTTGTGTTGGTGCAGGAAACCACTTTTGCACTTGTATTAGTGTGGAAAAAACACTTTTTGCACTTGTGATAGTGTTGAAAAACCACTTTTCGCACTTGTGTTAGTGTTGAAAAACGACTTTTCGTACTTGTGTTGGTGCAGGAAACCACTTTCGCACTTATATTAGTGTGGAAAAAACACTTTTCGCACTTGTGTTAGTGTTGAAAAACCACTTTTCGCACTTGTGTTAGTGTTGAAAAACCACTTTTCGCACTTGTGTTAGTGTTGAAAAACCACTTTTCGCACTTATGTTGGTGCAGGAAACCACTTTTGCACTTGTATTAGTGTGGAAAAACCACTTTTCGCACTTGTGTTAGTGTTGAAAAACCACTTTTCGCACTTGTGTTAGTGTTGAAAAAACACTTTTCGCACTTGTGTCATTGTTGAAAAACCACTTTTCACACTTGTGTTGGTGCAGGAAACCACTTTTGCACTTGTATTAGTGTGGAAAAAACACATTTTGCACTTATGATAGTGTTGAAAAACCACTTTTCGCACTTGTGTTAGTGATGAAAAACCACTTTTCGCACTTGTGTTAGTGTTGAAAAACCACTTTTCGCACTTGTGTTGATGCAGGAAACCACTTTTGCACTTGTATTAGTGTGGAAAAAACACTTTTTGCACTTGTGATAGTGTTGAAAAACCACTTTTCGCACTTGTGTTAGTGTTGAAAAACCACTTTTCGCACTTGTGGTAGTGTTGAAAAACCACTTTTCGCACTTGTGTTGGTGCAGGAAACCACTTTTGCACTTGTATTAGTGTGGAAAAAACACTTTTTGCACTTGTGTTAGTGTTGAAAAACCACTTTTCGCACTTGTGTTAGTGTTGAAAAACCACTTTTCGCACTTGTGTTGGTGCAGGAAACCACTTTTGCACTTGTATTAGTGTGGAAAAAACACTTTTTGCACTTGTGATGGTGTTGAAAAACCACTTTTCGCACTTGTGTTAGTGTTGAAAAACCACTTTTCGCACTTGTATTGGTGCAGGAAACCACTTTTGCACTTGTATTAGTGTGGAAAAACCACTTTTCGCACTTGTGTTAGTGTTGAAAAACCACTTTTCGCACTTGTGTTAGTGTTGAAAAACCACTTTTCGCACTTGTGTTGGTGCAGGAAACCACTTTTGCACTTGTATTAGTGTGGAAAAAACACTTTTTGCACATGTGATAGTGTTGAAAAACCACTTTTTACACTTGTGTTAGTGTTGAAAAACCACTTTTCGCACTTGTGTTGGTGCAGGAAACCACTTTTGCACTTGTATTAGTGTGGAAAAAACACTTTTTGCACTTGTGATAGTGTTGAAAAACCACTTTTCGCACTTGTGTTAGTGTTGAAAAACCACTTTTCGCACTTGTGTTGGTGCAGGAAACCACTTTTGCACTTGTATTAGTGTGGGAAAACCACTTTTCGCACTTGTGTTAGTGTTGAAAAACCACTTTTCGCACTTGTGTTAGTGTTGAAAAACCACTTTTCGCACTTGTGTTGGTGCAGGAAACCACTTCTGCACTTGTATTAGTGTGGAAAAAACACTTTTTGCACTTGTGATAGTGTTGAAAAACCACTTTTCGCACTTGTGTTAGTGTTGAAAAACCACTTTTCGCACTTGTGTTGTTGCAGGAAACCACTTTTGCACTTGTATTAGTGTGGAAAAAACACTTTTCGCACTTGTGTTAGTGTTGAAAAACCACTTTTCGCACTTGTGTTAGTGTTGAAAAACCACTTTTCGCACTTGTGTTGGTGCAGGAAACCACTTTTGCACTTGTATTAGTGTGGAAAAAACACTTTTTGCACTTGTGATAGTGTTGAAAAACTACTTTTAGCACTTGTGTTAGTGTTGAAAAACCACTTTTCGCACTTGTGTTGGTGCAGGAAACCACTTTTGCACTTGTATTAGTGTGGAAAAAACACTTTTTGCACTTGCGATAGTGTTGAAAAAACACTTTTCGCACTTGTGTTAGTGTTGAAAAACCACTTTTCGCACTTGTGTTGGTGCAGGAAACCACTTTTGCACTTTTATTAGTGTGGAAAAAACACTTTTCGCACTTGTGTTAGTGTTGAAAAACCACTTTTCGCACTTGTGATAGTGTTGAAAAACCACTTTTCCCACTTGTGTTAGTGTTGAAAAACCACTTTTCGCACTTGTGTTGGTGCAGGAAACCACTTTTGCACTTGTATTAGTGTGGAAAAACTACTTTTCGCACTTGTGTTAGTGTTGAAAAACCACGTTTCGCACTTGTGTTAGTGTTGAAAAACCACTTTTCGCACTTGTGTTGGTGCAGGAAACCACTTTTGCACTTGTATTAGTGTGGAAAAAACACTTTTTGCACTTGTGATAGTGTTGAAAAACCACTTTTCGCACTCGTGTTAGTGTTGAAAAACCACTTTTCGCACTTGTGTTGGTGCAGGAAACCACTTTTGCACTTGTATTAGTGTGGAAAAAACACTTTTTGCACTTGTGATAGTGTTGAAAAACCACTTTTCGCACGTGTGTTGGTGTTGAAAAACCACTTTTCGCACTTGTGTTGGTGTTGAAAAACCACTTTTCGCACTTGTGTTGGTGCAGGAAACCACTTTTGCACTTGTATTAGTGTGGAAAAACGACTTTTCGCACTTGTGTTAGTGTTGAAAAACCACTTTTCGCACTTGTGTTAGTGTTGAAAAACCACTTTTCGCACTTGTGTTATTGTTGAAAAACCACTTTTCGCACTTGTGTTGGTGCAGGAAACCACTTTTGCACTTGTATTAGTGTGGAAAAAACACTTTTTGCACTTGTGATAGTGTTGAAAAACCACTTTTCGCACTTGTGTTAGTGTTGAAAAACCACTTTTCACACTTGTGTTGGTGCAGGAAACCACTTTTGCACTTGTATTAGTGTGGAAAAAACACTTTTTGCGCTTGTGATAGTGTTGAAAAACCACTTTTCGCACTTGTGTTAGTGTTGAAAAACCACTTTTCGCACTTGTGTTATTGTTGAAAAACCACTTTTCGCACTTGTGTTGGTGCAGGAAACCACTTTTGCACTTGTATTCGTGTGGAAAAAACACTTTTTGCACTTGTGATAGTGTTGAAAAACCACTTTTCGCACTTGTGTTAGTGTTGAAAAACCACTTTTCGCACTTGTGTTAGTGTTGAAAAACCACTTTTCGCACTTGTGTTGGTGCAGGAAACCACTTTTGCACTTGTATTAGTGTGGAAAAAACACTTTTTGCACTTGTGATAGTGTTGAAAAACCACTTTTCGCACTTGTGTTAGTGTTGAAAAACCACTTTTCGCACTTGTGGTAGTGTTGAAAAACCACTTTTCGCAATTGTGTTGGTGCAGGAAACCACTTTTGCACTTGTATTAGTGTGAAAAAACACTTTTTGCACTTGTGATAGTGTTGAAAAACCACTTTTCGCACTTGTGTTAGTGTTGAAAAACCACTTTTTGCACTTGTGTTGGTGCAGGAAACCACTTTTGCACTTGTATTAGTGTAGAAAAAACACTTTTCGCACTTGTGTTAGTGTTGAAAAACCACTTTTCGCACTTGTATTAGTGTTGAAAAACCACTTTTCGCACTTTTGTTAGTGTTAAAAAACCACTTTTCGCACTTGTGTTGGTGCAGGAAACCACATTTGCACTTGTATTAGTGTGGAAAAAACACTTTTTGCACTTGTGATAGTGTTGAAAAACCACTTTTCGCACTTGTGTTGGTGCAGGAAACCACTTTTGCACTTGTATTAGTGTGGAAAAAACACTTTTCGCACTTGTGTTAGTGTTGAAAAACCACTTTTCGCACTTGTGTTAGTGTTGAAAAACCACTTTTCACACTTGTGTTGGTGCAGGCAACCACTTTTGCACTTGTATTAGTGTGGAAAAAACACTTTTTGCACTTGTGATAGTTTTGAAAAACCACTTTTCGCACTTGTGTTAGTGTTGAAAAACCACTTTTCGCACTTGTGTTAGTGTTGAAAAACCACTTTTCGCACTTGTGTTGGTGCAGGAAACCACTTTTGCACTTGTATTAGTGTGGAAAAACCACTTTTCGCACTTGTGTTAGTGTTGAAAAACCACTTTTCGCACTTGTGTTGGTGCAGGAAACCACTTTTGCACTTGTATTAGTGTGGAAAAAACACTTTTTGCACTTGTGATAGTGTTGAAAAACCACTTTTCGCACTTGTGTTGGTGCAGGAAACCACTTTTGCACTTGTATTAGTGTGGAAAAACTACTTTTCGCACTTGTGTTAGTGTTGAAAAACCACTTTTCGCACTTGTGTTAGTGTTGAAAAACCACTTTTCGCACCTGTGTTGGTGCAGGAAACCACTTTTGCACTTGTATTAGTGTGGAAAAAACACTTTTTGCACTTGTGATAGTGTTGAAAAACCACTTTTCGCACTCGTGTTAGTGTTGAAAAACCACTTTTCGCACTTGTGTTGGTGCAGGAAACCACTTTTGCACTTGTATTAGTGTGGAAAAAACACTTTTTGCACTTGTGATAGTGTTGAAAAACCACTTTTCGCACTTGTGTTAGTGTTGAAAAACCACTTTTTGCACTTGTGTTAGTGTTGAAAAACCACTTTTCGCACTTGTGTTGGTGCAGGAAACCACTTTTGCACTTGTATTAGTGTGGAAAAAACACCTTTTGCACTTGTGATAGTGTTGAAAAACCACTTTTCGCACTTGTGTTAGTGTTGAAAAACCACTTTTCGCGCTTGTGTTAGTGTGGAAAAACCACTTTTCGCACTTGTGTTGGTGCAGGTAACCACTTTTGCACTTGTATTAGTGTGGAAAAAACACTTTTTGCACTTGCGATAGTGTTGAAAAACCACTTTTCGCGCTTGTGTTAGTGTTGAAAAACCACTTTTCGCACTTGTGTTGGCACAGGAAACCACTATTGCACTTGTATTAGTGTGGAAAAAACACTTTTCGCACTTGTGTTAGGGTTGAAAAACCACTTTTCGCACTTGTGTTAGTGTTGAAAAACCACTTTTCCCACTTGTGTTAGTGTTGAAAAACCACTTTTCGCACTTGTGTTGGTGCAGGAAACCACTTTTGCACTTGTATTAGTGTGGAAAAAACACTTTTTGCACTTGCGATAGTGTTGAAAAACCACTTTTCGCACTTGTGTTAGTGTTGAAAAACCACGTTTCGCACTTGTGTTGGTGCAGGAAACCACTTTTGCACTTGTATTAGTGTGGAAAAACCACTTTCCGCACTTGTGTTAGTGTTGAAAAACCACTTTTCGCACTTGTGTTAGTGTTGAAAAACCACTTTTCGCACTTGTGTTAGTGTTGAAAAACCACTTTTCGCACTTGTATTAGTGTGGAAAAAACACTTTTCGCACTTGTGTTAGTGTTGAAAAACCACTTTTCGCACTTGTGTTAGTGTTGAAAAACCACTTTTTGCACTTGTGTTGGTGCAGGAAACCACTTTTGCACTTGTATTAGTGTGGAAAAAACACTTTTTGCACTTGTGATGGTGTTGAAAAACCACTTTTCGCACTTGTGTTAGTGTTGAAAAACCACTTTTCGCACTTGTGTTGGTGCAGGAAACCACTTTTGCACTTGTATTAGTGTGGAAAAAACACATTTTGCACTTGTGATAGTGTTGAAAAACCACTTTTCGCACTTGTGTTAGTGTTGAAAAACCACTTTTCACACTTGTGTTGGTGCAGGAAACAACTTTTGCACTTGTATTAGTGTGGAAAAAACACTTTCCGCACTTGTGTTAGTGTTGAAAAACCACTTTTCGCACTTGTATTAGTGTTGAAAAACCACTTTTCGCACTTTTGTTAGTGTTAAAAAAAACCACTTTTCGCACTTGTGTTGGTGCAGGAAACCACATTTGCACTTGTATTAGTGTGGAAAAAACACTTTTTGCACTTGTGATAGTGTTGAAAAACCACTTTTCGCACTTGTGTTGGTGCAGGAAACCACTTTTGCACTTGTATTAGTGTGGAAAAAACACTTTTCGCACTTGTGTTAGTGTTGAAAAACCACTTTTCACACTTGTGTTGGTGTAGGCAACCACTTTTGCACTTGTATTAGTGTGGAAAAAACACTTTTTGCACTTGTGATAGTTTTGAAAAACCACTTTTCGCACTTGTGTTAGTGTTGAAAAACCACTTTTCGCACTTGTGTTAGTGTTGAAAAACCACTTTTCGCACTTGTGTTGGTGCAGGAAACCACTTTTGCACTTGTATTAGTGTGGAAAAAACACTTTTTGCACTTGCGATAGTGTTGAAAAACCACTTTTCGCACTTGTGTTAGTGTTGAAAAACCACTTTTCGCACTTGTGTTGTTGCAGGAAACCACTTTTGCACTTGTATTAGTGTGGAAAAAACACTTTTTGCACTTGTGATAGTGTTGAAAAACCACTTTTCGCACTTGTGTTGGTGCAGGAAACCACTTTTGCACTTGTATTAGTGTGGAAAAACTACTTTTCGCACTTGTGTTAGTGTTGAAAAACCACTTTTCGCACTTGTGTTAGTGCTGAAAAACCACTTTTCGCACCTGTGTTGGTGCAGGAAACCACTTTTGCACTTGTATTAGTGTGGAAAAAACACTTTTTGCACTTGTGATAGTGTTGAAAAACCACTTTTCGCACTCGTGTTAGTGTTGAAAAACCACTTTTCGCACTTGTGTTGGTGCAGGAAACCACTTTTGCACTTGTATTAGTGTGGAAAAAACACTTTTTGCACTTGTGATAGTGTTGAAAAACCACTTTTCGCACTTGTGTTAGTGTTGAAAAACCACTTTTTGCACTTGTGTTAGTGTTGAAAAACCACTTTTCGCACTTATGTTGGTGCAGGAAACCACTTTTGCACTTGTATTAGTGTGGAAAAAACACTTTTTGCACTTGTGATAGTGTTGAAAAACCACTTTTCGCACTTGTGTTAGTGTTGAAAAACCACTTTTCGCGCTTGTGTTAGTGTGGAAAAACCACTTTTCGCACTTGTGTTGGTGCAGGTAACCACTTTTGCACTTGTATTAGTGTGGAAAAAACACTTTTTGCACTTGCGATAGTGTTGAAAAACCACTTTTCGCACTTGTGTTAGTGTTGAAAAACCACTTTTCACACTTGTGTTAGTGTTGAAAAACCACTTTTCGCACTTGTGTTGGTGCAGGAAACCACTTTTGCACTTGTATTAGTGTGGAAAAAACACTTTTTGCACTTGTGATAGTGTTGAAAAACCACTTTTCGCACTTGTGTTAGTGTTGAAAAACCACTTTTCGCACTTGTGTTGGTGCAGGAAACCACTTTTGCACTTGTATTAGTGTTGAAAAACCACTTTTCGCACTTGTGTTAGTGTTGAAAAACCACTTTTCGCACTTGTGTTGGTGCAGGAAACCACTTTTGCACTTGTATTAGTGTGGAAAAAACACTTTTTGCACTTGTGATAGTGTTGTAAAACCACTTTTCGCACTTGTGTTAGTGTTGAAAAACCACTTTTCGCACTTGTGTTAGTGTTGAAAAACCACTTTTCGCACTTGTGTTATTGTTGAAAAACCACTTTTTGCACTTGTGTTAGTGTTGAAAAACCACTTTTCGCACTTGTGTTGGTGCAGGAAACCACTTTTGCACTTGTATTAGTGTGGAAAAAACACTTTTTGCACTTGTGATAGTGTTGAAAAACCACTTTTCGCACTTGTGTTGGTGCAGGAAACCACTTTTGCACTTGTATTAGTGTGGAAAAAACACTTTTTGCACTTGTGATATTGTTGAAAAACCACTTTTCACACTTGTGTTAGTGTTGAAAAACCACTTTTCGCACTTGTGTTGGTGCAGGAAACCACTTTTGCACTTGTATTAGTGTGGAAAAAACACTTTTTGCACTTGTGATAGTGTTGAAAAACCACTTTTCGCACTTGTGTTAGTGTTGAAAAACCACTTTTCGCACTTGTGTTGGTGCAGGAAACCACTTTTGCACTTGTATTAGTGTGGGAAAACCACTTTTCGCACTTGTGTTAGTGTTGAAAAACCACTTTTCGCACTTGTGTTAGTGTTGAAAAACCACTTTTCGCACTTGTGTTGGTGCAGGAAACCACTTCTGCACTTGTATTAGTGTGGAAAAAACACTTTTTGCACTTGTGATAGTGTTGAAAAACCACTTTTCGCACTTGTGTTAGTGTTGAAAAACCACTTTTCGCACTTGTGTTGTTGCCGGAAACCACTTTTGCACTTGTATTAGTGTGGAAAAAACACTTTTCGCACTTGTGTTACTGTTGAAAAACCACTTTTCGCACTTGTGTTAGTGTTGAAAAACCACTTTTCGCACTTGTGTTGGTGCAGGAAACCACTTTTGCACTTGTATTAGTGTGGAAAAAACACTTTTTGCACTTGTGATAGTGTTGAAAAACCACTTTTCGCACTTGTGTTAGTGTTGAAAAACGACTTTTCGTACTTGTGTTGGTGCAGGAAACCACTTTCGCACTTGTATTAGTGTGGAAAAAACACTTTTCGCACTTGTGTTAGTGTTGAAAAACCACTTTTCGCACTTGTGTTAGTGTTGAAAAACCACTTTTCGCACTTGTGTTAGTGTTGAAAAACCACTTTTCGCACTTGTGTTGGTGCAGGAAACCACTTTTGCACTTGTATTAGTGTGGAAAAACCACTTTTCGCACTTGTGTTAGTGTTGAAAAACCACTTTTCGCACTTGTGTTAGTGTTGAAAAAACACTTTTCGCACTTGTGTCATTGTTGAAAAACCACTTTTCACACTTGTATTGGTGCAGGAAACCACTTTTGCACTTGTATTAGTGTGGAAAAAACACATTTTGCACTTATGATAGTGTTGAAAAACCACTTTTCGCACTTGTGTTAGTGATGAAAAACCACTTTTCGCACTTGTGTTAGTGTTGAAAAACCACTTTTCGCACTTGTGTTGATGCAGGAAACCACTTTTGCACTTGTATTAGTGTGGAAAAAACACTTTTTGCACTTGTGATAGTGTTGAAAAACCACTTTTCGCACTTGTGTTAGTGTTGAAAAACCACTTTTCGCACTTGTGGTAGTGTTGAAAAACCACTTTTCGCACTTGTGTTGGTGCAGGAAACCACTTTTGCACTTGTATTAGTGTGGAAAAAACACTTTTTGCACTTGTGTTAGTGTTGAAAAACCACTTTTCGCACTTGTGTTAGTGTTGAAAAACCACTTTTCGCACTTGTGTTGGTGCAGGAAACCACTTTTGCACTTGTATTAGTGTGGAAAAAACACTTTTTGCACTTGTGATGGTGTTGAAAAACCACTTTTCGCACTTGTGTTAGTGTTGAAAAACCACTTTTCGCACTTGTATTGGTGCAGGAAACCACTTTTGCACTTGTATTAGTGTGGAAAAACCACTTTTCGCACTTGTGTTAGTGTTGAAAAACCACTTTTCGCACTTGTGTTAGTGTTGAAAAACCACTTTTCGCACTTGTGTTGGTGCAGGAAACCACTTTTGCACTTGTATTAGTGTGGAAAAAACACTTTTTGCACATGTGATAGTGTTGAAAAACCACTTTTTACACTTGTGTTAGTGTTGAAAAACCACTTTTCGCACTTGTGTTGGTGCAGGAAACCACTTTTGCACTTGTATTAGTGTGGAAAAAACACTTTTTGCACTTGTGATAGTGTTGAAAAACCACTTTTCGCACTTGTGTTAGTGTTGAAAAACCACTTTTCGCACTTGTGTTGGTGCAGGAAACCACTTTTGCACTTGTATTAGTGTGGGAAAACCACTTTTCGCACTTGTGTTAGTGTTGAAAAACCACTTTTCGCACTTGTGTTAGTGTTGAAAAACCACTTTTCGCACTTGTGTTGGTGCAGGAAACCACTTCTGCACTTGTATTAGTGTGGAAAAAACACTTTTTGCACTTGTGATAGTGTTGAAAAACCACTTTTCGCACTTGTGTTAGTGTTGAAAAACCACTTTTCGCACTTGTGTTGTTGCAGGAAACCACTTTTGCACTTGTATTAGTGTGGAAAAAACACTTTTCGCACTTGTGTTAGTGTTGAAAAACCACTTTTCGCACTTGTGTTAGTGTTGAAAAACCACTTTTCGCACTTGTGTTGGTGCAGGAAACCACTTTTGCACTTGTATTAGTGTGGAAAAAACACTTTTTGCACTTGTGATAGTGTTGAAAAACTACTTTTAGCACTTGTGTTAGTGTTGAAAAACCACTTTTCGCACTTGTGTTGGTGCAGGAAACCACTTTTGCACTTGTATTAGTGTGGAAAAAACACTTTTTGCACTTGCGATAGTGTTGAAAAAACACTTTTCGCACTTGTGTTAGTGTTGAAAAACCACTTTTCGCACTTGTGTTGGTGCAGGAAACCACTTTTGCACTTTTATTAGTGTGGAAAAAACACTTTTCGCACTTGTGTTAGTGTTGAAAAACCACTTTTCGCACTTGTGTTAGTGTTGAAAAACCACTTTTCCCACTTGTGTTAGTGTTGAAAAACCACTTTTCGCACTTGTGTTGGTGCAGGAAACCACTTTTGCACTTGTATTAGTGTGGAAAAACTACTTTTCGCACTTGTGTTAGTGTTGAAAAACCACGTTTCGCACTTGTGTTAGTGTTGAAAAACCACTTTTCGCACTTGTGTTGGTGCAGGAAACCACTTTTGCACTTGTATTAGTGTGGAAAAAACACTTTTTGCACTTGTGATAGTGTTGAAAAACCACTTTTCGCACTCGTGTTAGTGTTGAAAAACCACTTTTCGCACTTGTGTTGGTGCAGGAAACCACTTTTGCACTTGTATTAGTGTGGAAAAAACACTTTTTGCACTTGTGATAGTGTTGAAAAACCACTTTTCGCACTTGTGTTGGTGTTGAAAAACCACTTTTCGCACTTGTGTTGGTGTTGAAAAACCACTTTTCGCACTTGTGTTGGTGCAGGAAACCTCTTTTGCACTTGTATTAGTGTGGAAAAACGACTTTTCGCACTTGTGTTAGTGTTGAAAAACCACTTTTCGCACTTGTGTTAGTGTTGAAAAACCACTTTTCGCACTTGTGTTATTGTTGAAAAACCACTTTTCGCACTTGTGTTGGTGCAGGAAACCACTTTTGCACTTGTATTAGTGTGGAAAAAACACTTTTTGCACTTGTGATAGTGTTGAAAAACCACTTTTCGCACTTGTGTTAGTGTTGAAAAACCACTTTTCACACTTGTGTTGGTGCAGGAAACCACTTTTGCACTTGTATTAGTGTGGAAAAAACACTTTTTGTGCTTGTGATAGTGTTGAAAAACCACTTTTCGCACTTGTGTTAGTGTTGAAAAACCACTTTTCGCACTTGTGTTATTGTTGAAAAACCACTTTTCGCACTTGTGTTGGTGCAGGAAACCACTTTTGCACTTGTATTCGTGTGGAAAAAACACTTTTTGCACTTGTGATAGTGTTGAAAAACCACTTTTCGCACTTGTGTTAGTGTTGAAAAACCACTTTTCGCACTTGTGTTAGTGTTGAAAAACCACTTTTCGCACTTGTGTTGGTGCAGGAAACCACTTTTGCACTTGTATTAGTGTGGAAAAAACACTTTTTGCACTTGTGATAGTGTTGAAAAACCACTTTTCGCACTTGTGTTAGTGTTGAAAAACCACTTTTCGCACTTGTGGTAGTGTTGAAAAACCACTTTTCGCAATTGTGTTGGTGCAGGAAACCACTTTTGCACTTGTATTAGTGTGAAAAAACACTTTTTGCACTTGTGATAGTGTTGAAAAACCACTTTTCGCACTTGTGTTAGTGTTGAAAAACCACTTTTTGCACTTGTGTTGGTGCAGGAAACCACTTTTGCACTTGTATTAGTGTAGAAAAAACACTTTTCGCACTTGTGTTAGTGTTGAAAAACCACTTTTCGCACTTGTATTAGTGTTGAAAAACCACTTTTCGCACTTTTGTTAGTGTTAAAAAACCACTTTTCGCACTTGTGTTGGTGCAGGAAACCACATTTGCACTTGTATTAGTGTGGAAAAAACACTTTTTGCACTTGTGATAGTGTTGAAAAACCACTTTTCGCACTTGTGTTGGTGCAGGAAACCACTTTTGCACTTGTATTAGTGTGGAAAAAACACTTTTCGCACTTGTGTTAGTGTTGAAAAACCACTTTTCGCACTTGTGTTAGTGTTGAAAAACCACTTTTCACACTTGTGTTGGTGCAGGCAACCACTTTTGCACTTGTATTAGTGTGGAAAAAACACTTTTTGCACTTGTGATAGTTTTGAAAAACCACTTTTCGCACTTGTGTTAGTGTTGAAAAACCACTTTTCGCACTTGTGTTAGTGTTGAAAAACCACTTTTTGCACTTGTGTTGGTGCAGGAAACCACTTTTGCACTTGTATTAGTGTGGAAAAACCACTTTTCGCACTTGTGTTAGTGTTGAAAAACCACTTTTCGCACTTGTGTTGGTGCAGGAAACCACTTTTGCACTTGTATTAGTGTGGAAAAAACACTTTTTGCACTTGTGATAGTGTTGAAAAACTACTTTTCGCACTTGTGTTGGTGCAGGAAACCACTTTTGCACTTGTATTAGTGTGGAAAAACTACTTTTCGCACTTGTGTTAGTGTTGAAAAACCACTTTTCGCACTTGTGTTAGTGTTGAAAAACCACTTTTCGCACCTGTGTTGGTGCAGGAAACCACTTTTGCACTTGTATTAGTGTGGAAAAAACACTTTTTGCACTTGTGATAGTGTTGAAAAACCACTTTTCGCACTCGTGTTAGTGTTGAAAAACCACTTTTCGCACTTGTGTTGGTGCAGGAAACCACTTTTGCACTTGTATTAGTGTGGAAAAAACACTTTTTGCACTTGTGATAGTGTTGAAAAACCACTTTTCACACTTGTGTTAGTGTTGAAAAACCACTTTTTGCACTTGTGTTAGTGTTGAAAAACCACTTTTCGCACTTGTGTTGGTGCAGGAAACCACTTTTGCACTTGTATTAGTGTGGAAAAAACACCTTTTGCACTTGTGATAGTGTTGAAAAACCACTTTTCGCACTTGTGTTAGTGTTGAAAAACCACTTTTCGCGCTTGTGTTAGTGTGGAAAAACCACTTTTCGCACTTGTGTTGGTGCAGGTAACCACTTTTGCACTTGTATTAGTGTGGAAAAAACACTTTTTGCACTTGCGATAGTGTTGAAAAACCACTTTTCGCGCTTGTGTTAGTGTTGAAAAACCACTTTTCGCACTTGTGTTGGCGCAGGAAACCACTATTGCACTTGTATTAGTGTGGAAAAAACACTTTTCGCACTTGTGTTAGGGTTGAAAAACCACTTTTCGCACTTGTGTTAGTGTTGAAAAACCACTTTTCCCACTTGTGTTAGTGTTGAAAAACCACTTTTCGCACTTGTGTTGGTGCAGGAAACCACTTTTGCACTTGTATTAGTGTGGAAAAAACACTTTTTGCACTTGCGATAGTGTTGAAAAACCACTTTTCGCACTTGTGTTAGTGTTGAAAAACCACGTTTCGCACTTGTGTTGGTGCAGGAAACCACTTTTGCACTTGTATTAGTGTGGAAAAACCACTTTCCGCACTTGTGTTAGTGTTGAAAAACCACTTTTCGCACTTGTGTTAGTGTTGAAAAACCACTTTTCGCACTTGTGTTAGTGTTGAAAAACCACTTTTCGCACTTGTATTAGTGTGGAAAAAACACTTTTCGCACTTGTGTTAGTGTTGAAAAACCACTTTTCGCACTTGTGTTAGTGTTGAAAAAACCACTTTTTGCACTTGTGTTGGTGCAGGAAACCACTTTTGCACTTGTATTAGTGTGGAAAAAACACTTTTTGCACTTGTGATGGTGTTGAAAAACCACTTTTCGCACTTGTGTTAGTGTTGAAAAACCACTTTTCGCACTTGTGTTGGTGCAGGAAACCACTTTTGCACTTGTATTAGTGTGGAAAAAACACATTTTGCACTTGTGATAGTGTTGAAAAACCACTTTTCGCACTTGTGTTAGTGTTGAAAAACCACTTTTCACACTTGTGTTGGTGCAGGAAACCACTTTTGCACTTGTATTAGTGTGGAAAAAACACTTTCCGCACTTGTGTTAGTGTTGAAAAACCACTTTTCGCACTTGTATTAGTGTTGAAAAACCACTTTTCGCACTTTTGTTAGTGTTAAAAAAACCACTTTTCGCACTTGTGTTGGTGCAGGAAACCACATTTGCACTTGTATTAGTGTGGAAAAAACACTTTTTGCACTTGTGATAGTGTTGAAAAACCACTTTTCGCACTTGTGTTGGTGCAGGAAACCACTTTTGCACTTGTATTAGTGTGGAAAAAACACTTTTCGCACTTGTGTTAGTGTTGAAAAACCACTTTTCGCACTTGTGTTAGTGTTGAAAAACCACTTTTCACACTTGCGTTGGTGTAGGCAACCACTTTTGCACTTGTATTAGTGTGGAAAAAACACTTTTTGCACTTGTGATAGTTTTGAAAAACCACTTTTCGCACTTGTGTTAGTGTTGAAAAACCACTTTTCGCACTTGTGTTAGTGTTGAAAAACCACTTTTCGCACTTGTGTTGGTGCAGGAAACCACTTTTGCACTTGTATTAGTGTGGAAAAAACACTTTTTGCACTTGCGATAGTGTTGAAAAACCACTTTTCGCACTTGTGTTAGTGTTGAAAAACCACTTTTCGCACTTGTGTTGTTGCAGCAAACCACTTTTGCACTTGTATTAGTGTGGAAAAAACACTTTTTGCACTTGTGATAGTGTTGAAAAACCACTTTTCGCACTTGTGTTAGTGTTGAAAAACCACTTTTTGCACTTGTGTTAGTGTTGAAAAACCACTTTTCGCACTTGTGTTGGTGCAGGAAACCACTTTTGCACTTGTATTAGTGTGGAAAAAACACTTTTTGCACTTGTGATAGTGTTGAAAAACCACTTTTCGCACTTGTGTTAGTGTTGAAAAACCACTTTTCGCGCTTGTGTTAGTGTGGAAAAACCACTTTTCGCACTTGTGTTGGTGCAGGTAACCACTTTTGCACTTGTATTAGTGTGGAAAAAACACTTTTTGCACTTGCGATAGTGTTGAAAAACCACTTTTCGCACTTGTGTTAGTGTTGAAAAACCACTTTTCGCACTTGTGTTGGCGCAGGAAACCACTTTTGCACTTGTATTAGTGTGGAAAAAACACTTTTCGCACTTGTGTTAGTGTTGAAAAACCACTTTTCGCACTTGTGTTAGTGTTGAAAAACCACTTTTCCCACTTGTGTTAGTGTTGAAAAACCACTTTTCGCACTTGTGTTGGTGCAGGAAACCACTTTTGCACTTGTATTAGTGTGGAAAAAACACTTTTTGCACTTGCGATAGTGTTGAAAAACCACTTTTCGCACTTGTGTTAGTGTTGAAAAACCACGTTTCGCACTTGTGTTGGTGCAGGAAACCACTTTTGCACTTGTATTAGTGTGGAAAAACCACTTTCCGCACTTGTGTTAGTGTTGAAAAACCACTTTTCGCACTTGTGTTAGTGTTGAAAAACCACTTTTCGCACTTGTGTTAGTGTTGAAAAACCACTTTTCGCACTTGTATTAGTGTGGAAAAAACACTTTTCGCACTTGTGTTAGTGTTGAAAAACCACTTTTCGCACTTGTGTTAGTGTTGAAAAACCACTTTTTGTACTTGTGTTGGTGCAGGAAACCACTTTTGCACTTGTATTAGTGTGGAAAAAACACTTTTTGCACTTGTGATGGTGTTGAAAAACCACTTTTCGCACTTGTGTTAGTGTTGAAAAACCACTTTTCGCACTTGTGTTGGTGCAGGAAACCACTTTTGCACTTGTATTAGTGTGGAAAAAACACATTTTGCACTTGTGATAGTGTTGAAAAACCACTTTTCGCACTTGTGTTAGTGTTGAAAAACCACTTTTCACACTTGTGTTGGTGCAGGAAACCACTTTTGCACTTGTATTAGTGTGGAAAAACCACTTTTTGCACTTGTGTTAGTGTTGAAAAACCAATTTTCACACTTGTGTTAGTGTTGAAAAACCACTTTTCACACTTGTGTTGGTGCAGGAAACCACTTTTGCACTTGTATTAGTGTGGAAAAAACACTTTTTGCACTTGTGATAGTGTTGAAAAATCACTTTTCGCGCTTGTTTTAGTGTTGAAAAACCACTTTTCGCACTTGTGTTAGTGTTGAAAAACTACTTTTCGCACTTGTGTTGGTGAAGGAAACCACTTTTGCACTTGTATTAGTGTGGAAAAAACACTTTTTGCACTTGCGATAGTGTTGAAAAACCACTTTTCGCACTTGTGTTAGTGTTGAAAAACCACTTTTCGCACTTGTGTTAGTGTTGAAAAACCACTTTTCGCGCTTGTGTTAGTGTGGAAAAACCACTTTTCGCACTTGTGTTGGTGCAGGTAACCACTTTTGCACTTGTATTAGTGTGGAAAAAACACTTTTTGCACTTGCGATAGTGTTGAAAAACCACTTTTCGCACTTGTGTTAGTGTTGAAAAACCACTTTTCCGCACTTGTGTTGGCGCAGGAAACCACTTTTGCACTTGTATTAGTGTGGAAAAAACACTTTTCGCACTTGTGTTAGTGTTGAAAAACCACTTTTCGCACTTGTGCTGGTGCAGGAAACCACTTTTACACTTGTATTAGTGTGGAAAAAACACTTCCCACTTGTGTTAGTGTTGAAAAACCACTTTTCGCACTTGTGTTGGTGCAGGAAACCACTTTTGCACTTGTATTAGTGTGGAAAAAACACTTTTTGCACTTGTGATAGTGTTGAAAAACCACTTTTTGCACTTGTGTTAGTGTTGAAAAACCACTTTTCGCACTTGTGCTTGTGCAGGAAAGCACTTTTGCACTTGTATTAGTGTGGAAAAAACACTTTTTGCACTTGTGATAGTGTTGAAAAACCACTTTTCGCACTTGTGTTAGTGTTGAAAAACCACTTTTCGCACTTGTGTTAGTGTTGAAAAACCACTTTTCGCACTTGTGTTGGTGCAGGAAACCACTTTTGCACTTGTATTAGTGTGGAAAAAACACTTTTTGCACTTGTGATAGTGTTGTAAAACCACTTTTCGCACTTGTGTTAGTGTTGAAAAACCACTTTTCGCACTTGTGTTGGTGCAGGAAACCACTTTTGCACTTGTATTAGTGTGGAAAAAACACTTTTTGCACCTGTGATATTGTTGAAAAACCACTTTTCGCACTTGTGTTAGTGTTGAAAAACCACTTTTCGCACTTGTGCTGGTGCAGGAAACCACTTTTGCACTTGTATTGGTGTGGAAAAACCACTTTTCGCACTTGTGTTAGTGTTGAAAAAATACTTTTCGCACTTGTGTTAGTGTTGAAAAACCACTTTTCGCACTTGTGTTGGTGCAGGAAACCACTTTTGCACTTGCATTAGTGTGGAAAAAAACACTTTTTGCACCTGTGATATTGTTGAAAAACCACTTTTCGCACTTGTGTTAGTGTTGAAAAACCACTTTTCGCACTTGTGCTGGTGCAGGAAACCACTTTTGCACTTGTATTAGTGTGGAAAAAACACTTTTTGCACTTGTGGTAGTGTTGAAAAACCACTTTTCGCACTTGTGTTAGTGTTGAAAAACCACTTTTCACACTTGTGCTGGTGCAGGCAACCACTTTTGCACTTGTATTAGTGTGGAAAAAAACACTTTTTGCACTTGTGATAGTTTTGAAAAACCACTTTTCGCACTTGTGTTAGTGTTGAAAAACCACTTTTCGCACTTGTGTTAGTGTTGAAAAACCACTTTTCGCACTTGTGTTGGTGCAGGAAACCACTTTTGCACTTGTATTAGTGTGGAAAAACCACTTTTCGCACTTGTGTTAGTGTTGAAAAACCACTTTTCGCACTTGTGTTGGTGCAGGAAACCACTTTTGCACTTGTATTAGTGTGGAAAAAAACACTTTTTGCACTTGTGATAGTGTTGAAAAACCACTTTTCGCACTTGTGTTGGTGCAGGAAACCACTTTTGCACTTGTATTAGTGTGGAAAAAACTACTTTTCGCACTTGTGTTAGTGTTGAAAAACCACTTTTCGCACTTGTGTTAGTGTTGAAAAACCACTTTTCGCACCTGTGTTGGTGCAGGAAACCACTTTTGCACTTGTATTAGTGTGGAAAAAACACTTTTTGCACTTGTGATAGTGTTGAAAAACCACTTTTCGCACTCGTGTTAGTGTTGAAAAACCACTTTTCGCACTTGTGTTGGTGCAGGAAACCACTTTTGCACTTGTATTAGTGTGGAAAAAACACTTTTTGCACTTGTGATAGTGTTGAAAAACCACTTTTCGCACTTGTGTTAGTGTTGAAAAACCACTTTTTGCACTTGTGTTAGTGTTGAAAAACCACTTTTCGCACTTGTGTTGGTGCAGGAAACCACTTTTGCACTTGTATTAGTGTGGAAAAAACACCTTTTGCACTTGTGATAGTGTTGAAAAACCACTTTTCGCACTTGTGTTAGTGTTGAAAAACCACTTTTCGCGCTTGTGTTAGTGTGGAAAAACCACTTTTCGCACTTGTGTTGGTGCAGGTAACCACTTTTGCACTTGTATTAGTGTGGAAAAAACACTTTTTGCACTTGTGATAGTGTTGAAAAACCACTTTTCGCACTTGTGTTAGTGTTGAAAAACCACTTTTCGCACTTGTGTTAGTGTTGAAAACCCACTTTTCGCACTTGTGTTAGTGTTGAAAAACCACTTTTCCCACTTGTGTTGGTGCAGGAAACCACTTTTGCACTTGTATTAGTGTGGAAAAAACACTTTTTGCACCTGTGATATTGTTGAAAAACCACTTTTCGCACTTGTGTTAGTGTTGAAAAACCACTTTTCACACTTGTGCTGGTGCAGGAAACCACTTTTGCACTTGTATTAGTGTGGAAAAAACACTTTTTGCACTTGTGATAGTGTTGAAAAACCACTTTTCGCACTTGTGTTAGTGTTGAAAAACCACTTTTCGCACTTGTGTTAGTGTTGAAAAACCACTTTTCGCACTTGTGTTGGTGCAGGAAACCACTTTTGCACTTGTATTAGTGTGGAAAAACCACTTTTCGCACTTGTGTTAGTGTTGAAAAACCACTTTTTGCACTTGTGTTAGTGTTGAAAAACCACTTTTCGCACTTGTGTTGGTGCAGGAAACCACTTTTGCACTTGTATTAGTGTGGAAAAAACACTTTTTGCACTTGTGATAGTGTTGAAAAACCACTTTTCGCACTTGTGTTAGTGTTGAAAAACCACTTTTCGCACTTGTGTTAGTGTTGAAAAACCACTTTTCCCACTTGTGTTGGTGCAGGAAACCACTTTTGCACTTGTATTAAAGTGGAAAAACCACTTTTCGCACTTGTGTTAGTGTTGAAAAACCACTTTTCGCACTTGTGTTAGTGTTGAAAAACCACTTTTCGCACTTGTGTTGGTGCAGGAAACCACTTTTGCACTTGTATTAGTGTGGAAAAAACACTTTTTGCACTTGTGATAGTGTTGAAAAACCACTTTTCGCACTTATGTTAGTGTTGAAAAACCACTTTTCGCACTTGTGCTGGTGCAGGAAACCACTTTTGCACTTGTGTTGGTGCAGGAAACCACTTTTGCACTTGTATTAGTGTGGAAAAACCACTTTTCGCACTTGTGTTAGTGTTGAAAAACCACTTTTTGCACTTGTGTTAGTGTTGAAAAACCACTTTTCGCACTTGTGTTGGTGCAGGAAACCACTTTTGCAGTTGTATTCGTGTGGAAAAAACACTTTTTGCACTTGTGATAGTGTTGAAAAACCACTTTTCGCACTTGTGTTAGTGTTGAAAAACCACTTTTCGCACTTGTGTTGGTGCAGGAAACCACTTTTGCACTTGTATTAGTGTGGAAAAAACACTTTTTGCACTTGTGATAGTGTTGAAAAACCACTTTTCGCACTTGTGTTAGTGTTGAAAAACCACTTTTCGCACTTGTGCTGGTGTAGGAAACCACTTTTGCACTTGTATTAGTGTGGAAAAAACACTTTTTGCACTTGTGATAGTGTTGTAAAACCACTTTTCGCACTTGTGTTAGTGTTGAAAAACCACTTTTCGCACTTGTGTTAGTGTTGAAAAACCACTTTTCGCACTTGTATTATTGTTGAAAAACCACTTTTTGCACTTGTGTTAGTGTTGAAAAACCACTTTTCGCACTTGTGTTGGTGCAGGAAACCACTTTTGCACTTGTAATAGTGTGGAAAAAACACTTTTTGCACTTGTGATAGTGTTGAAAAACCACTTTCGCACTTGTGTTAGTGTTGAAAAAACCACTTTTCGCACTTGTGTTGGTGCAGGAAACCACTTTTGCACTTGTATTAGTGTGGAAAAAACACTTTTTGCACTTGTGATAGTGTTGAAAAACAACTTTTCGCACTTGTGTTAGTGTTGAAAAACCACTTTTCGCACTTGTGCTGGTGCAGGAAACCACTTTTGCACTTGTATTGGTGTGGAAAAAACACTTTTTGCACTTGTGATAGTGTTGAAAAACCACTTTTCGCACTTGTGTTAGTGTTGAAAACCACTTTTCGCACTTGTGTTGGTGCAGGAAACCACTTTTGCACTTGTATTATTGTGGAAATCCACTTTTCGCACTTGTGTTAGTGTTGAAAAACCACTTTTCGCACTTGTGTTAGTGTTGAAAAACCACTTTTCGCACTTGTGTTAGTGTTGAAAAACCACTTTTCGCACTTGTGTTAGTGTTGAAAAACCACTTTTCGCACTTGTGATAGTGTTGAAAAACCACTTTTCGCACTTGTGTTAGTGTTGAAAAACCACTTTTCGCACTTGTGCTGGTGCAGGAAACCACTTTTGCACTTGTATTAGTGTGGGAAAAAACACTTTTTGCACTTGTGTTAGTGTTGAAAAACCACTTTTCGCACTTGTGTTGGTGCAGGAAACCACTTTTGCACTTGTATTAGTGTGGAAAAAAACACTTTTTTGCACTTGTGATAGTGTTGAAAAACCACTTTTCGCACTTGTGTTAGTGTTGAAAAACCACTTTTCGCACTTGTGTTGGTGCAGGAAACCACTTTTGCACTTGTATTACTGTGGAAAAACCACTTTTCGCACTTGTGTTAGTGTTGAAAAACCACTTTTCGCACTTGTGTTAGTGTTGAAAACCCACTTTTCGCACTTGTGTTAGTGTTGAAAAAACCACTTTTCCCACTTGTGTTGGTGCAGGAAACCACTTTTGCACTTGTATTAGTGTGGAAAAAACACTTTTTGCACCTGTGATATTGTTGAAAAACCACTTTTCGCACTTGTGTTAGTGTTGAAAAACCACTTTTCGCACTTGTGCTGGTGCAGGAAACCACTTTTGCACTTGTATTAGTGTGGAAAAAACACTTTTTGCACTTGTGATAGTGTTGAAAAACCACTTTTCGCACTTGTGTTAGTGTTGAAAAACCACTTTTCGCACTTGTGTTAGTGTTTGAAAAAACCACTTTTCGCACTTGTGTTACTGTTGAAAAACCACTTTTTCCCACTTGTGTTGGTGCAGGAAACCACTTTTGCACTTGTATTAGTGTGGAAAAACCACTTTTCACACTTGTGTTAGTGTTGAAAAACCACTTTTTGCACCTGTGATATTGTTGAAAAACCACTTTTCGCACTTGTGTTAGTGTTGAAAAACCACTTTTCGCACTTGTGCTGGTGCAGGAAACCACTTTTGCACTTGTATTAGTGTGGAAAAAACACACTTTTTGCACTTGTGATAGTGTTGAAAAATAAAACCTACCACTTTTCGCACTTGTGTTAGTGTTGAAAAACGACTTTTCGCACTTGTGTTAGTGTTGAAAAACCACTTTTCGCACTTGTGTTGGTGCAGGAAACCACTTTTGCACTTGTATTAGTGTGGAAAAACCACTTTTCGCACTTGTATTAGTGTTGAAAAACCACTTTTCGCACTTGTGTTAGTGTTGAAAAACCACTTTTCGCACTTGTGTTGGTGCAGGTAACCACTTTTGCACTTGCATTAGTGTGGAAAAAAACACTTTTTGCACCTGTGATATTGTTGAAAAACCACTTTTCGCACTTGTGTTAGTGTTGAAAAACCACTTTTCGCACTTGTGCTGGTGCAGGAAACCACTTTTGCACTTGTATTAGTGTGGAAAAAACACTTTTGCACTTGTGGTAGTGTTGAAAAACCACTTTTCGCACTTGTGTTAGTGTTGAAAAACCACTTTTCGCACTTGTGTTAGTGTTGAAAAACCACTTTTCGCACTTGTGTTGGTGCAGGAAACCACTTTTGCACTTGTATTAGTGTGGAAAAACCACTTTTCGCACTTGTGTTAGTGTTGAAAAACCACTTTTTGCACTTGTGTTAGTGTTGAAAAACCACTTTTCGCACTTGTGTTGGTGCAGGAAACCACTTTTGCACTTGTATTAGTGTGGAAAAAACACTTTTTGCACTTGTGATAGTGTTGAAAAACCACTTTTCGCACTTGTGTTAGTGTTGAAAAACCACTTTTCGCACTTGTGTTGCTGCAGGAAACCACTTTTGCACTTGTATTAGAGTGGAAAAAACACTTTTTGCACTTGTGATAGTGTTGAAAAACCACTTTTCACACTTGTGTTAGTGTTGAAAAACCACTTTTCGCACTTGTGCTGGTGCAGCAAACCACTTTTACACTTGTATTAGTGTGGAAAAAACACTTTTTGCACTTGTGTTAGTGTTGAAAAACCACTTTTCGCACTTGTGTTGGTGCAGGAAACCACTTTTGCACTTGTATTAGTGTGGAAAAACCACTTTTCGCACTTGTGTTAGTGTTGAAAAACCACTTTTCGCACTTGTGTTAGTGTTGAAAAACCACTTTTCGCACTTGTGCTTGTGCAGGAAAGCACTTTTGCACTTGTATTAGTGTGGAAAAAACACTTTTTGCACTTGTGTTAGTGTTGAAAAACCACTTTTCGCACTTGTGTTAGTGTTGAAAAACCACTTTTCGCACTTGTGTTGGTGCAGGAAACCACTTTTGCACTTGTATTAGTGTGGAAAAAACACTTTTTGCACTTGTGATAGTGTTGTAAAACCACTTTTCGCACTTGTGTTAGTGTTGAAAAACCACTTTTCGCACTTGTGTTAGTGTTGAAAAACCACTTTTCGCACTTGTGTTATTGTTGAAAAACCACTTTTTGCACTTGTGTTAGTGTTGAAAAACCACTTTTCGCACTTGTGTTGGTGCAGGAAACCACTTTTGCACTTGTAATAGTGTGGAAAAAACACTTTTTGCACTTGTGATAGTGTTGAAAAACCACTTTCGCACTTGTGTTAGTGTTGAAAAACCACTTTTCGCACTTGTGTTGGTGCAGGAAACCACTTTTGCACTTGTATTAGTGAGGAAAAAACACTTTTTGCACTTGTGATAGTGTTGAAAAACAACTTTTCGCACTTGTGTTAGTGTTGAAAAACCACTTTTCGCACTTGTGCTGGTGCAGGAAACCACTTTTGCACTTGTATTGGTGTGGAAAAAACACTTTTTGCACTTGTGGTAGTGTTGAAAAACCACTTTTCGCACTTGTGTTAGTGTTGAAAACCACTTTTCGCACTTGTGTTGGTGCAGGAAACCACTTTTGCACTTGTATTATTGTGGAAATCCACTTTTCGCACTTGTGTTAGTGTTGAAAAACCACTTTTCGCACTTGTGTTAGTGTTGAAAAACCACTTTTCGCACTTGTGTTAGTGTTGAAAAACCACTTTTCGCACTTGTGATAGTGTTGAAAAACCACTTTTCGCACTTGTGTTAGTGTTGAAAAACCACTTTTCGCACTTGTGCTGGTGCAGGAAACCACTTTTGCACTTGTATTAGTGTGGAAAAAACACTTTTTGCACTTGTGTTAGTGTTGAAAAACCACTTTTTGCACTTGTGTTGGTGCAGGAAACCACTTTTGCACTTGTATTAGTGTGGAAAAAACACTTTTTGCACTTGTGATAGTGTTGAAAAACCACTTTTCGCACTTGTGTTAGTGTTGAAAAACCACTTTTCGCACTTGTGTTGGTGCAGGAAACCACTTTTGCACTTGTATTAGTGTGGAAAAACCACTTTTCGCACTTGTGTTAGTGTTGAAAAACCACTTTTCGCACTTGTGTTAGTGTTGAAAAACCACTTTTCGCACTTGAGTTAGTGTTGAAAAAACACTTTTCGCACTTGTGTTGGTGCAGGAAACCACTTTTGCACTTGTATTAGTGTGGAAAAAACACTTTTTGCACCTGTGATATTATTGAAAAACCACTTTTCGCACTTGTGTTAGTGTTAAAAAAACCACTTTTTGAACTTGTGCTGGTGCAGGAAACCACTTTTGCACTTGTATTACTGTGGAAAAACCACTTTTCGCACTTGTGTTAGTGTTGAAAAACCACTTTTCGCACTTGTGTTAGTGTTGAAAACCCACTTTTCGCACTTGTGTTAGTGTTGAAAAACCACTTTTCCCCCACTTGTGTTGGTGCAGGAAACCACTTTTGCACTTGTATTAGTGTGGAAAAAACACTTTTTGCACCTGTGATATTGTTGAAAAACCACTTTTCGCACTTGTGTTAGTGTTGAAAAACCACTTTTCACACTTGTGCTGGTGCAGGAAACCACTTTTGCACTTGTATTAGTGTGGAAAAAACACTTTTTGCACTTGTGATAGTGTTGAAAAACCACTTTTCGCACTTGTGTTAGTGTTGAAAAACCACTTTTCGCACTTGTGTTAGTGTTGAAAAACCACTTTTCGCACTTGTGTTGGTGCAGGAAACCACTTTTGCACTTGTATTAGTGTGGAAAAACCACTTTTCGCACTTGTGTTAGTGTTGAAAAACCACTTTTTGCACTTGTGTTAGTGTTGAAAAACCACTTTTCGCACTTGTGTTGGTGCAGGAAACCACTTTTGCACTTGTATTAGTGTGGAAAAAACACTTTTTGCACTTGTGATAGTGTTGAAAAACCACTTTTCGCACTTGTGTTAGTGTTGAAAAACCACTTTTCGCACTTGTGTTAGTGTTGAAAAACCACCTTTTCCCACTTGTGTTGGTGCAGGAAACCACTTCTGCACTTGTATTAAAGTGGAAAAACCACTTTTCGCACTTGTGTTAGTGTTGAAAAACCACTTTTCGCACTTGTGTTAGTGTTGAAAAACCACTTTTCGCACTTGTGTTGGTGCAGGAAACCACTTTTGCACTTGTATTAGTGTGGAAAAAACACTTTTTGCACTTGTGATAGTGTTGAAAAACCACTTTTCGCACTTATGTTAGTGTTGAAAAACCACTTTTCGCACTTGTGCTGGTGCAGGAAACCACTTTTGCACTTGTGTTGGTGCAGGAAACCACTTTTGCACTTGTATTAGTGTGGAAAAACCACTTTTCGCACTTGTGTTAGTGTTGAAAAACCACTTTTTGCACTTGTGTTAGTGTTGAAAAACCACTTTTCGCACTTGTGTTTGTGCAGGAAACCACTTTTGCAGTTGTATTCGTGTGGAAAAAACACTTTTTGCACTTGTGATAGTGTTGAAAAACCACTTTTCGCACTTGTGTTAGTGTTGAAAAACCACTTTTCGCACTTGTGTTGGTGCAGGAAACCACTTTTGCACTTGTATTAGTGTGGAAAAAACACTTTTTGCACTTGTGATAGTGTTGAAAAACCACTTTTCGCACTTGTGTTAGTGTTGAAAAACCACTTTTCGCACTTGTGCTGGTGTAGGAAACCACTTTTGCACTTGTATTAGTGTGGAAAAAACACTTTTTGCACTTGTGATAGTGTTGTAAAACCACTTTTCGCACTTGTGTTAGTGTTGAAAAACCACTTTTCGCACTTGTGTTAGTGTTGAAAAACCACTTTTCGCACTTGTGTTATTGTTGAAAAACCACTTTTCGCACTTGTGCTTGTGCAGGAAAGCACTTTTGCACTTGTATTAGTGTGGAAAAAACACTTTTTGCACTTGTGTTAGTGTTGAAAAACCACTTTTCGCACTTGTGTTAGTGTTGAAAAACCACTTTTCGCACTGGTGTTGGTGCAGGAAACCACTTTTGCACTTGTATTAGTGTGGAAAAAACACTTTTTGCACTTGTGATAGTGTTGTAAAACCACTTTTCGCACTTGTGTTAGTGTTGAAAAACCACTTTTCGCACTTGTGTTAGTGTTGAAAAACCACTTTTCGCACTTGTGTTATTGTTGAAAAACCACTTTTTGCACTTGTGTTAGTGTTGAAAAACCACTTTTCGCACTTGTGTTGGTGCAGGAAACCACTTTTGCACTTGTAATAGTGTGGAAAAAACACTTTTTGCACTTGTGATAGTGTTGAAAAACAACTTTTCGCACTTGTGTTAGTGTTGAAAAACCACTTTTCGCACTTGTGCTGGTGCAGGAAACCACTTTTGCACTTGTATTGGTGTGGAAAAAACACTTTTTGCACTTGTGATAGTGTTGAAAAACCACTTTTCGCACTTGTGTTAGTGTTGAAAACCACTTTTCGCACTTGTGTTGGTGCAGGAAACCACTTTTGCACTTGTATTATTGTGGAAATCCACTTTTCGCACTTGTGTTAGTGTTGAAAAACCACTTTTCGCACTTGTGTTAGTGTTGAAAACCACTTTTCGCACTTGTGTTAGTGTTGAAAAAACCACTTTTCGCACTTGTGCTGGTGCAGGAAACCACTTTTGCACTTGTATTAGTGTGGAAAAACCACTTTTCGCACTTGTGTTAGTGTTGAAAAACCACTTTTCGCACTTGTGTTAGTGTTGAAAAACCACTTTTCGCACTTGTGCTTGTGCAGGAAAGCACTTTTGCACTTGTATTAGTGTGGAAAAAACACTTTTTGCACTTGTGTTAGTGTTGAAAAACCACTTTTCGCACTTGTGTTAGTGTTGAAAAACCACTTTTCGCACTTGTGTTGGTGCAGGAAACCACTTTTGCACTTGTATTAGTGTGGAAAAAACACTTTTTGCACTTGTGATAGTGTTGTAAAACCACTTTTCGCACTTGTGTTAGTGTTGAAAAACCACTTTTCGCACTTGTGTTAGTGTTGAAAAACCACTTTTCGCACTTGTGTTATTGTTGAAAAACCACTTTTTGCACTTGTGTTAGTGTTGAAAAACCACTTTTCGCACTTGTGTTGGTGCAGGAAACCACTTTTGCACTTGTAATAGTGTGGAAAAAAACACTTTTTGCACTTGTGATAGTGTTGAAAAACCACTTTCGCACTTGTGTTAGTGTTGAAAAACCACTTTTCGCACTTGTGTTGGTGCAGGAAACCACTTTTGCACTTGTATTAGTGAGGAAAAAACACTTTTTGCACTTGTGATAGTGTTGAAAAACAACTTTTCGCACTTGTGTTAGTGTTGAAAAACCACTTTTCGCACTTGTGCTGGTGCAGGAAACCACTTTTGCACTTGTATTGGTGTGGAAAAAACACTTTTTGCACTTGTGATAGTGTTGAAAAACCACTTTTCGCACTTGTGTTAGTGTTGAAAACCACTTTTCGCACTTGTGTTGGTGCAGGAAACCACTTTTGCACTTGTATTATTGTGGAAATCCACTTTTCGCACTTGTGTTAGTGTTGAAAAACCACTTTTCGCACTTGTGTTAGTGTTGAAAAACCACTTTTCGCACTTGTGTTAGTGTTGAAAAACCACTTTTCGCACTTGTGTTAGTGTTGAAAAACCACTTTTCGCACTTGTGATAGTGTTGAAAAACCACTTTTCGCACTTGTGTTAGTGTTGAAAAACCACTTTTCGCACTTGTGCTGGTGCAGGAAACCACTTTTGCACTTGTATTAGTGTGGAAAAAACACTTTTTGCACTTGTGTTAGTGTTGAAAAACCACTTTTCGCACTTGTGTTGGTGCAGGAAACCACTTTTGCATTTGTATTAGTGTGGAAAAAACACTTTTTGCACTTGTGATAGTGTTGAAAAACCACTTTTCGCACTTGTGTTAGTGTTGAAAAACCACTTTTCGCACTTGTGTTGGTGCAGGAAACCACTTTTGCACTTTTATTAGTGTGGAAAAAACACTTTTTGCACTTGTGATAGTGTTGAAAAACCACTTTTCGCACTTGT
>NW_027618013.1:0-88657 GCF_964187855.1 Myxine glutinosa | reverse complement strand
AACACAAGTACGAAAAGTGGTTTTTCAACACTAACACTAGTGCGAAAAGTGGTTTTTCAACACTATCACAAGTGCAAAAAGTGTTTTTCCACACTAATACAAGTGCAAAAGTGGTTTCCTGCACCAACACAAGTGCGAAAAGTGGTTTTTCAACACTAACACAAGTGCGAAAAGTGGTTTTTCAACACTATCACAAGTGCAAAAAGTGTTTTTTCCACACTAATACAAGTGCAAAAGTGGTTTCCTGCACCAACACAAGTGCGAAAAGTGGTTTTTCAACACTAACACAAGTGCGAAAAGTGGTTTTTCAACACTAACACAAGTGCAAAAGTGGTTTCCTGCACCAACACAAGTGCGAAAAGTGTTTTTTCAACACTAACACAAGTGCGAAAAGTGGTTTTTCAACACTAACACAAGTGTGAAAAGTGGTTTTTCAACACTAACACAAGTGCGAAAAGTGGTTTTTCAACACTAACACAAGTGCGAAAAGTGGTTTTTCCACACTAATACAAGTGCAAAAGTGGTTTCCTGCACCAACACAAGTGCGAAAAGTCGTTTTTCAACACTAACACAAGTGCGAAAAGTGGTTTTTCAACACTATCACAAGTGCAAAAAATGTTTTTTCCACACTAATACAAGTGCAAAAGTGGTTTCCTGCACCAACACAAGTGCAAAAAGTGGTGTTTCAACGCTAACACAAGTGCGAAAAGTGGTTTTTCAACACTAACACAAGTGCGAAAAGTGGTTTTTCAACACTAACACAATTGCGAAAAGTGTTTTTTCCACACAAATACAAGTGCAAAAGTGGTTTCCTGCACCAACACAAGTGCGAAAAGTGGTTTTTCAACACTAACACAAGTGCGAAAAGTGGTTTTTCAACACTAACACAAGTGCGAAAAGTGGTTTTTCAACACTACCACAAGTGCAAAAAGTGTTTTTTCCACACTAATACAAGTGCAAAAGTGGTTTCCTGCACCAACACAAGTGCGAAAAGTGGTTTTTCAACACTAACACAAGTGCGAAAAGTGGTTTTTCCACACTAATACAAGTGCAAAAGTGGTTTCCTGCACCAACACAAGTGCGAAAAGTGGTTTTTCAACACTAACACAAGTGCGAAAAGTGGTTTTTCAACACTAACACAAGTGCGAAAAGTGGTTTTTCAACACTAACACAAGTGCGAAAAGTGGTTTTTCCACACTAATACAAGTGCAAAAGTGGTTTCCTGCACCAACACAAGTGCGAAAAGTGGTTTTTCCACACTAATACAAGTGCAAAAGTGGTTTCCTGCACCAACACAAGTGCGAAAAGTGGTTTTTCAACACTAACACAAGTGTGAAAAGTGGGTTTTCAACACTATCACAAGTGCAAAAAGTGTTTTTTCCACACTAATACAAGTGCAAAAGTGGTTTCCTGCACCAACACAAGTGCGAAAAGTGTTTTTTCCACACTAATACAAGTGCGAAAAGGGATTTTTCAACACAAACACAAGTGCGAAAAGTGGTTTTTCAACACTAACACAAGTGCGAAAAGTGGTTTTTCAACACTAACACAAGTGCGAAAAGTGGTTTTTCCACACTAATACAAGTGCGAAAAGTGGTTTTTCAACACAAACACAAGTGCGAAAAGTGGTTTTTCAACACTAACACAAGTGCGAAAAGTGGTTTTTCAACACTAACACAAGTGCGAAAAGTGGTTTTTCAACACTAACACAAGTGCGAAAAGTGTTTTTTCCACACTAATACAAGTACAAAAGTGGTTTCCTGCACCACCACAAGTGCGAAAAGTGGTTTTTCAACACTAGCACAAGTGCGAAAAGTGGTTTTTCAACACTAACACAAGTGCGAAAAG
Source organism: Myxine glutinosa (assembly GCF_964187855.1). NCBI lineage: Eukaryota > Metazoa > Chordata > Myxini > Myxiniformes > Myxinidae > Myxine > Myxine glutinosa. Next base: position 86,809 of record NW_027618013.1, on the reverse strand, counting down.
TGTTTTTTCCACACTAATACAAGTGCAAAAGTGGTTTCCTGCACCAACACAAGTGCGAAAAGTGGCTTTTCAACACTAACACAAGTGCGAAAAGTGGTTTTTCAACACTAACACAAGTGCGAAAAGTGGTTTTTCCACACTAACACAAGTGCAAAAGTGGTTTCCTGCACCAACACAAGTGCGAAAAGTGGTTTTTCAACACTAACACAAGTGCGAAAAGTGGTTTTTCAACACTAACACAATTGCGAAAAGTGTTTTTTCCACACAAATACAAGTGCAAAAGTGGTTTCCTGCACCAACACAAGTGCGAAAAGTGGTTTTTCAACACTAACACAAGTGCGAAAAGTGGTTTTTCAACACTAACACAAGTGCGAAAAGTGGTTTTTCAACACTAACACAAGTGCGAAAAGTGGTTTTTCAACACTAACACAAGTGCGAAAAGTGGTTTTTCCACACTAATACAAGTGCAAAAGTGGTTTCCTGCATCAACACAAGTGCGAAAAGTGGTTTTTCAACACTAACACAAGTGCGAAAAGTGGTTTTTCAACACTAACACAAGTGCGAAAAGTGGTTTTTCCACACTAATACAAGTGCAAAAGTGGTTTCCTGCACCAACACAAGTGCGAAAAGTGGTTTTTCAACACTAACACAAGGGCGAAAAGTGGTTTTTCAACACTAACACAAGTGCGAAAAGTGTTTTTTCCACACTAATACAAGTGCAAAAGTGGTTTCCTGCACCAACACAAGTGCGAAAAGTGGTTTTTCAACACTAACACAAGTGTGAAAAGTGGTTTTCAACACTAACACAAGTGCGAAAAGTGGTTTTTCAACACTAACACAAGTGCGAAAAGTGGTTTTTCAACACTAACACAAGTGCGAAAAGTGGTTTTTCCACACTAATACAAGTGCAAAAGTGGTTTCCTGCATCAACACAAGTGCGAAAAGTGGTTTTTCAACACTAACACAAGTGCGAAAAGTGGTTTTTCAACACTAACACAAGTGCGAAAAGTGGTTTTTCAACACTAACACAAGTGCGAAAAGTGGTTTTTCAACACTAACACAAGTGCGAAAAGTGGTTTTTCCACACTAATACAAGTGCAAAAGTGGTTTCCTGCACCAACACAAGTGCGAAAAGTCGTTTTTCAACACTAACACAAGTGCGAAAAGTGGTTTTTCAACACTATCACAAGTGCAAAAAATGTTTTTTCCACACTAATACAAGTGCAAAAGTGGTTTCCTGCACCAACACAAGTGCGAAAAGTGGTTTTTCAACACTAACACAAGTGCGAAAAGTGGTTTTTCAACACTAACACAATTGCGAAAAGTGTTTTTTCCACACAAATACAAGTGCAAAAGTGGTTTCCTGCACCAACACAAGTGCGAAAAGTGGTTTTTCAACACTAACACAAGTGCGAAAAGTGGTTTTTCAACACTAACACAAGTGCGAAAAGTGGTTTTTCAACACTAACACAAGTGCGAAAAGTGGTTTTTCAACACTATCACAAGTGCAAAAAGTGTTTTTTCCACACTAATACAAGTGCAAAAGTGGTTTCCTGCACCAACACAAGTGCGAAAAGTGGTTTTTCAACACTAACACAAGTGCGAAAAGTGGTTTTTCAACACTAACACAAGTGCGAAAAGTGGTTTTTCAACACTAACACAAGTGCGAAAAGTGGTTTTTCCACACTAATACAAGTGCAAAAGTGGTTTCCTGCACCAACACAAGTGCGAAAAGTGTTTTTTCAACACTAACACAAGTGCGAAAAGTGGTTTTTCAACACTAACACAAGTGCGAAAAGTGGTTTTTCAACACTAACACAAGTGCGAAAAGTGGTTTTTCAACACTAACTCAAGTGCGAAAAGTGGTTTTTCAACACTAACACAAGTGCGAAAAGTGGTTTTTCCACACTAATACAAGTGCAAAAGTGGTTTCCTGCACCAACACAAGTGCGAAAAGTGGTTTTTCAACACTAACACAAGTGCGAAACGTGGTTTTTCAAAACTAACACAAGTGCGGAAAGTGTTTTTTCCACACTAATACAAGTGCAAAAGTGGTTTCCTGCAGCAACACAAGTGCGAAAAGTGGTTTTTCAACACTAACACAAGTGCGAAAAGTGGTTTTTCAACACTAACACAAGTGCGAAAAGTGTTTTTTCCACAGTAATACAAGTGCAAAAGTGGTTTCCTGCACCAACACAAGTGCGAAAAGTGGTTTTTCAACACAAACACAAGTGCGAAAAGTGGTTTTTCAACACTAACACAAGTGCGAAAAGTGGTTTTTCAACACTATCTCAAGTGCAAAAAGTGTTTTTTCCACACTAATACAAGTGCAAAAGTGGTTTCCTGCACCAACACAAGTGCGAAAAGTGGTTTTTCAACACTAGCACAAGTGCGAAAAGTGGTTTTTCCACACTAATACAAGTGGAAAAGTGGTTTCCTGCACCAACACAAGTGCGAAAAGTGGTTTTTCAACACTAACACAAGTGCGAAAAGTGGTTTTTCAACACTATCACAAGTGCAAAAAGTGTTTTTTTCCACACTAATACAAGTGCAAAAGTGGTTTCCTGCACCAACACAAGTGCGAAAAGTGGTTTTTCAACACTAACACAAGTGCGAAAAGTGGTTTTTCAACACTAACACAAGTGCGAAAAGTGGTTTTTCAACACTAACACAAGTGCGAAAAGTGGTTTTTCAACACTAACTCAAGTGCGAAAAGTGGTTTTTCAACACTAACACAAGTGCGAAAAGTGGTTTTTCCACACTAATACAAGTGCAAAAGTGGTTTCCTGCACCAACACAAGTGCGAAAAGTGGTTTTTCAACACTAACACAAGTGTGAAACGTGGTTTTTCAACACTAACACAAGTGCGGAAAGTGTTTTTTCCACACTAATACAAGTGCAAAAGTGGTTTCCTGCAGCAACACAAGTGCGAAAAGTGGTTTTTCAACACTAACACAAGTGCGAAAAGTGGTTTTTCAACACTAACACAAGTGCGAAAAGTGTTTTTTCCACATTAATACAAGTGCAAAAGTGGTTTCCTGCACCAACACAAGTGCGAAAAGTGGTTTTTCAATACTAACACAAGTGCGAAAAGTGGTTTTTCAACACTAACTCAAGTGCGAAAAGTGGTTTTTCAACACTAACACAAGTGCGAAAAGTGGTTTTTCCACACTAATACAAAAGTGCGGAAAGTGGTTTCCACACTAATACAAGTGCAAAAGTGGTTTCCTGCAGCAACACAAGTGCGAAAAGTGGTTTTTCAACACTAACACAAGTGCGAAAAGTGGTTTTTCAACACTAACACAAGTGCGAAAAGTGTTTTTTCCACAGTAATACAAGTGCAAAAGTGGTTTCCTGCACCAACACAAGTGCGAAAAGTGGTTTTTCAACACAAACACAAGTGCGAAAAGTGGTTTTTCAACACTAACACAAGTGCGAAAAGTGGTTTTTCAACACTATCTCAAGTGCAAAAAGTGTATTTTCCACACTAATACAAGTGCAAAAGTGGTTTCCTGCACCAACACAAGTGCGAAAAGTGGTTTTTCAACACTAGCACAAGTGCGAAAAGTGGTTTTTCAACACTAACACAAGTGCGAAAAGTGTTTTTTCCACACTAATACAAGTGCAAAAGTGGTTTCCTGCACCAACACAAGTGCGAAAAGTGGTTTTTCAACACTAATACAGGTGCGAAAAGTGGTTTTTCAACACTAACACAAGTGCGAAAAGTGGTTTTTCAACACTATCACAAGTGCAAAAAGTGTTTTTGCCACACTAATACAAGTGCAAAAGTGGTTTCCTGCACCAACACAAGTGCGAAAAGTGGTTTTTCAACACTAACACAAGTGCGAAAAGTGGTTTTTCAACACTAACACAAGTGCGAAAAGTGGTTTTTCAACACTAACACAAGTGTGGAAAGTGGTTTCTCAACACTAACACAAGTGCGAAAAGTGGTTTTTCCACACTAATACAAGTGCAAAAGTGGTTTCCTGCACCAACACAAGTGCGAAAAGTGGTTTTTCAACACTAACACAAGTGCGAAAAGTGGTTTTTCAACACTAACACAAGTGCGAAAAGTGTTTTTTCCACAGTAATACAAGTGCAAAAGTGGTTTCCTGCACCAACACAAGTGCGAAAAGTGGTTTTTCAACACAAACACAAGTGCGAAAAGTGGTTTTTCAACACTAACACAAGTGCGAAAAGTGGTTTTTCAACACTATCTCAAGTGCAAAAAGTGTTTTTTCCACACTAATACAATTGCAAAAGTGGTTTCCTGCACCAACACAAGTGCGAAAAGTGGTTTTTCAACACTAGCACAAGTGCGAAAAGTGGTTTTTCAACACTAACACAAGTGCGAAAAGTGTTTTTTCCACACTAATACAAGTGCAAAAGTGGTTTCCTGCAACAACACAAGTGCGAAAAGTGGTTTTTCAACACTAACACAAGTGCGAAAAGTGGTTTTTCAACACGAACACAAGTGCGAAAAGTGTTTTTTCCACACTAATACAAGTGCAAAAGTGGTTTCCTGCACCAACACAAGTGCAAAAAGTGGTTTTTCAACACTAACACAGGTGCGAAAAGTGGTTTTTCAACACTAACACAAGTGCGAAAAGTGGTTTTTCAACACTATCACAAGTGCAAAACGTGTTTTTTCCACACTAATATAAGTGCAAATGTGGTTTCCTGCACCAACACAAGTGTGAAAAGTGGTTTTTCAACACTAACACAAGTGCGAAAAGTGGTTTTTCAACACTAACACAAGTGCGAAAAGTGGTTTTTCCACACTAATACAAGTGGAAAAGTGGTTTCCTGCACCAACACAAGTGCGAAAAGTGGTTTTTCAACACTAACACAAGTGCGAAAAGTGGTTTTTCAACACTATCACAAGTGCAAAAAGTGTTTTTTCCACACTAATACAAGTGCAAAAGTGGTTTCCTGCACCAACACAAGTGCGAAAAGTGGTTTTTCAACACTAACACAAGTGCGAAAAGTGGTTTTTCAACACTAACACAAGTGCGAAAAGTGGTTTTTCAACACTAACACAAGTGCGAAAAGTGGTTTCTCAACACTAACACAAGTGCGAGAAGTGGTTTTTCCACACTAATACAAGTGCAAAAGTGGTTTCCTGCACCAACACAAGTGCGAAAAGTGGTTTTTCAACACTAACACAAGTGCAAAAAGTGTTTTTTTCCACACTAATACAAGTGCAAAAGTGGTTTCCTGCACCAACACAAGTGCGAAAAGTGGTTTTTCAACACTAACACAAGTGCGAAAAGTGGTTTTTCAACACTAACACAAGTGCGAAAAGTGGTTTTTCAACACTAACACAAGTGCGAAAAGTGGTTTTTCAACACTAACACAAGTGCGAAAAGTGGTTTTTCCACACTAATACAAGTGCAAAAGTGGTTTCCTGCATCAACACAAGTGCGAAAAGTGGTTTTTCAACACTAACACAAGTGCGAAAAGTGGATTTTCAACACTAACACAAGTGCGAAAAGTGGTTTTTCCACACTAATACAAGTGCGAAAAGTGGTTTTTCAACACAAACACAAGTGCGAAAAGTGGTTTTTCAACACTAACACAAGTGCGAAAAGTGGTTTTTCAACACTAACACAAGTGCGAAAAGTGGTTTTTCAACACTAACACAAGTGCGAAAAGTGTTTTTTCCACACTAATACAAGTACAAAAGTGGTTTCCTGCACCACCACAAGTGCGAAAAGTGGTTTTTCAACACTAGCACAAGTGCGAAAAGTGGTTTTTCAACACTAACACAAGTGCGAAAAGTGTTTTTTCCACACTAATACAAGTGCAAAAGTGGTTTCCTGCACCAACACAAGTGCGAAAAGTGGCTTTTCAACACTAACACAAGTGCGAAAAGTGGTTTTTCAACACTAACACAAGTGCGAAAAGTGGTTTTTCCACACTAATACAAGTGGAAAAGTGGTTTCCTGCACCAACACAAGTGCGAAAAGTGGTTTTTCAACACTAACACAAGTGCGAAAAGTGGTTTTTCAACACTATCACAAGTGCAAAAAGTGTTTTTTTCCACACTAATACAAGTGCAAAAGTGGTTTCCTGCACCAACACAAGTGCGAAAAGTGGTTTTTCAACACTAACACAAGTGCGAAAAGTGGTTTTTCAACACTAACACAAGTGCGAAAAGTGGTTTTTCAACACTAACACAAGTGCGAAAAGTGGTTTTTCAACACTAACACAAGTGCGAAAAGTGGTTTTTCCACACTAATACAAGTGCAAAAGTGGTTTCCTGCATCAACACAAGTGCGAAAAGTGGTTTTTCAACACTAACACAAGTGCGAAAAGTGGTTTTTCAACACTATCACAAGTGCGAAAAGTGGTTTTTCAACACTATCACAAGTGCAAAAAGTGTTTTTTCTACACTAATACAAGTGCAAAAGTGGTTTCCTGCACCAACACAAGTGCGAAAACTGGTTTTTCAACACTAACACAAGTGCGAAAAGTGGTTTTTCAACACTAACACAAGTGCGAAAAGTGGTTTTTCAACACTAACACAAGTGCGAAAAGTGGTTTTTCCACACTAATACAAGTGCAAAAGTGGTTTCCTGCACCAACACAAGTGCGAAAAGTGGTTTTTCAACACTAACACAAGTGCGAAAAGTGGTTTTTCAACACTAACACAAGTGCGAAAAGTGTTTTTTCCACACTAATACAAGTGCAAAAGTGGTTTCCTGCACCAACACAAGTGCGAAAAGTGGTTTTTCAACACTAACACAAGTGCGAAAAGTGGTTTTTCCACACTAATACAAGTGGAAAAGTGGTTTCCTGCACCAACACAAGTGCGAAAAGTGGTTTTTCAACACTAACACAAGTGCGAAAAGTGGTTTTTCAACACTATCACAAGTGCAAAAAGTGTTTTTTCCACACTAATACAAGTGCAAAAGTGGTTTCCTGCACCAACACAAGTGCGAAAAGTGGTTTTTCAACACTAACACAAGTGTGAAAAGTGGTTTTTCAACACTAACACAAGTGCGAAAAGTGGTTTTTCAACACTAACACAAGTGCGAAAAGTGGTTTTTCAACACTAACACAAGTGCGAAAAGTGGTTTTTCCACACTAATACAAGTGCAAAAGTGGTTTCCTGCATCAACACAAGTGCGAAAAGTGTTTTTTCAACACTAACACAAGTGCGAAAAGTGGTTTTTCAACACTAACACAAGTGCGAAAAGTGGTTTTTCAACACTAACACAAGTGCGAAAAGTGGTTTTTCAACACGAACACAAGTGCGAAAAGTGGTTTTTCCACACTAATACAAATGCAAAAGTGGTTTCCTGCACCAACACAAGTGCGAGAAGTCGTTTTTCAACACTAACACAAGTGCGAAAAGTGGTTTTTCAACACTATCACAAGTGCAAAAAATGTTTTTTCCACACTAATACAAGTGCAAAAGTGGTTTCCTGCACCAACACAAGTGCGAAAAGTGGTTTTTCAACACTAACACAAGTGCGAAAAGTGGTTTTTCAACACTAACACAATTGCGAAAAGTGTTTTTTCCACACAAATACAAGTGCAAAAGTGGTTTCCTGCACCAACACAAGTGCGAAAAGTGGTTTTTCAACACTAACACAAGTGCGAAAAGTGGTTTTTCAACACTAACACAAGTGCGAAAAGTGGTTTTTCAACACTAACACAAGTGCGAAAAGTGGTTTTTCAACACTATCACAAGTGCAAAAAGTGTTTTTTCCACACTAATACAAGTGCAAAAGTGGTTTCCTGCACCAACACAAGTGCGAAAAGTGGTTTTTCAACACTAACACAAGTGCGAAAAGTGGTTTTTCAACACTAACACAAGTGCGAAAAGTGGTTTTTCAACACTAACACAAGTGCGAAAAGTGGTTTTTCCACACTAATACAAGTGCAAAAGTGGTTTCCTGCACCAACACAAGTGCGAAAAGTGGTTTTTCAACACTAACACAAGTGCGAAAAGTGTTTTTTCCACACTAATACAAGTGCAAAAGTGGTTTCCTGCACCAACACAAGTGCGAAAAGTGGTTTTTCAACACTAACACAAGTGCGAAAAGTGGTTTTTCAACACTAACACAAGTGCGAAAAGTGGTTTTTCAACACTAACACAAGTGCGAAAAGTGGTTTTTCAACACTAACTCAAGTGCGAAAAGTGGTTTTTCAACACTAACTCAAGTGCGAAAAGTGGTTTTTCAACACTAACACAAGTGCGAAAAGTGGTTTTTCCACACTAATACAAGTGCAAAAGTGGTTTCCTGCACCAACACAAGTGCGAAAAGTGGTTTTTCAACACTAACACAAGTGCGAAACGTGGTTTTTCAAAACTAACACAAGTGCGGAAAGTGTTTTTTCCACACTAATACAAGTGCAAAAGTGGTTTCCTGCAGCAACACAAGTGCGAAAAGTGGTTTTTCAACACTAACACAAGTGCGAAAAGTGGTTTTTCAACACTAACACAAGTGCGAAAAGTGTTTTTTCCACAGTAATACAAGTGCAAAAGTGGTTTCCTGCACCAACACAAGTGCGAAAAGTGGTTTTTCAACACAAACACAAGTGCGAAAAGTGGTTTTTCAACACTAACACAAGTGCGAAAAGTGGTTTTTCAACACTATCTCAAGTGCAAAAAGTGTTTTTTCCACACTAATACAAGTGCAAAAGTGGTTTCCTGCACCAACACAAGTGCGAAAAGTGGTTTTTCAACACTAGCACAAGTGCGAAAAGTGGTTTTTCAACACTAACACAAGTGCGAAAAGTGTTTTTTCCACACTAATACAAGTGCAAAAGTGGTTTCCTGCACCAACACAAGTGCGAAAAGTGGCTTTTCAACACTAACACAAGTGCGAAAAGTGGTTTTTCAACACTAACACAAGTGCGAAAAGTGTTTTTTCCACACTAATACAAGTGCAAAAGTGGTTTCCTGCACAAACACAAGTGCGAAAAGTGGTTTTTCAACACTAACACAGGTGCGAAAAGTGGTTTTTCAACACTATCACAAGTGCAAAACGTGTTTTTTCCACACTAATACAAGTGCAAATGTGGTTTCCTGCACCAACACAAGTGTGAAAAGTGGTTTTCCAACACTAACACAAGTGCGAAAAGTGGTTTTTCAACACTAACACAAGTGCGAAAAGTGGTTTTTCCACACTAATACAAGTGGAAAAGTGGTGTCCTGCACCAACACAAGTGCGAAAAGTGGTTTTTCAACACTAACACAAGTGCGAAAAGTGGTTTTTCAACACTATCACAAGTGCAAAAAGTGTTTTTTTCCACACTAATACAAGTGCAAAAGTGGTTTCCTGCACCAACACAAGTGCGAAAAGTGGTTTTTCAACACTAACACAAGTGTGAAAAGTGGTTTTTCAACACTAACACAAGTGCGAAAAGTGGTTTTTCAACACTAACACAAGTGCGAAAAGTGGTTTTTCAACACTAACACAAGTGCGAAAAGTGGTTTTTCCACACTAATACAAGTGCAAAAGTGGTTTCCTGCATCAACACAAGTGCGAAAAGTGTTTTTTCAACACTAACACAAGTGCGAAAAGTGGTTTTTCAACACTAACACAAGTGCGAAAAGTGGTTTTTCAACACTAACACAAGTGCGAAAAGTGGTTTTTCAACACGAACACAAGTGCGAAAAGTGGTTTTTCCACACTAATACAAATGCAAAAGTGGTTTCCTGCACCAACACAAGTGCGAGAAGTCGTTTTTCAACACTAACACAAGTGCGAAAAGTGGTTTTTCAACACTATCACAAGTGCAAAAAATGTTTTTTCCACACTAATACAAGTGCAAAAGTGGTTTCCTGCACCAACACAAGTGCGAAAAGTGGTTTTTCAACACTAACACAAGTGCGAAAAGTGGTTTTTCAACACTAACACAATTGCGAAAAGTGTTTTTTCCACACAAATACAAGTGCAAAAGTGGTTTCCTGCACCAACACAAGTGCGAAAAGTGGTTTTTCAACACTAACACAAGTGCGAAAAGTGGTTTTTCAACACTAACACAAGTGCGAAAAGTGGTTTTTCAACACTAACACAAGTGCGAAAAGTGGTTTTTCAACACTATCACAAGTGCAAAAAGTGTTTTTTCCACACTAATACAAGTGCAAAAGTGGTTTCCTGCACCAACACAAGTGCGAAAAGTGGTTTTTCAACACTAACACAAGTGCGAAAAGTGGTTTTTCAACACTAACACAAGTGCGAAAAGTGGTTTTTCAACACTAACACAAGTGCGAAAAGTGGTTTTTCCACACTAATACAAGTGCAAAAGTGGTTTCCTGCACCAACACAAGTGCGAAAAGTGGTTTTTCAACACTAACACAAGTGCGAAAAGTGTTTTTTCCACACTAATACAAGTGCAAAAGTGGTTTCCTGCACCAACACAAGTGCGAAAAGTGGTTTTTCAACACTAACACAAGTGCGAAAAGTGGTTTTTCAACACTAACACAAGTGCGAAAAGTGGTTTTTCAACACTAACACAAGTGCGAAAAGTGGTTTTTCAACACTAACTCAAGTGCGAAAAGTGGTTTTTCAACACTAACTCAAGTGCGAAAAGTGGTTTTTCAACACTAACACAAGTGCGAAAAGTGGTTTTTCCACACTAATACAAGTGCAAAAGTGGTTTCCTGCACCAACACAAGTGCGAAAAGTGGTTTTTCAACACTAACACAAGTGCGAAACGTGGTTTTTCAAAACTAACACAAGTGCGGAAAGTGTTTTTTCCACACTAATACAAGTGCAAAAGTGGTTTCCTGCAGCAACACAAGTGCGAAAAGTGGTTTTTCAACACTAACACAAGTGCGAAAAGTGGTTTTTCAACACTAACACAAGTGCGAAAAGTGTTTTTTCCACAGTAATACAAGTGCAAAAGTGGTTTCCTGCACCAACACAAGTGCGAAAAGTGGTTTTTCAACACAAACACAAGTGCGAAAAGTGGTTTTTCAACACTAACACAAGTGCGAAAAGTGGTTTTTCAACACTATCTCAAGTGCAAAAAGTGTTTTTTCCACACTAATACAAGTGCAAAAGTGGTTTCCTGCACCAACACAAGTGCGAAAAGTGGTTTTTCAACACTAGCACAAGTGCGAAAAGTGGTTTTTCAACACTAACACAAGTGCGAAAAGTGTTTTTTCCACACTAATACAAGTGCAAAAGTGGTTTCCTGCACCAACACAAGTGCGAAAAGTGGCTTTTCAACACTAACACAAGTGCGAAAAGTGGTTTTTCAACACTAACACAAGTGCGAAAAGTGTTTTTTCCACACTAATACAAGTGCAAAAGTGGTTTCCTGCACAAACACAAGTGCGAAAAGTGGTTTTTCAACACTAACACAGGTGCGAAAAGTGGTTTTTCAACACTATCACAAGTGCAAAACGTGTTTTTTCCACACTAATACAAGTGCAAATGTGGTTTCCTGCACCAACACAAGTGTGAAAAGTGGTTTTCCAACACTAACACAAGTGCGAAAAGTGGTTTTTCAACACTAACACAAGTGCGAAAAGTGGTTTTTCCACACTAATACAAGTGGAAAAGTGGTGTCCTGCACCAACACAAGTGCGAAAAGTGGTTTTTCAACACTAACACAAGTGCGAAAAGTGGTTTTTCAACACTATCACAAGTGCAAAAAGTGTTTTTTTCCACACTAATACAAGTGCAAAAGTGGTTTCCTGCACCAACACAAGTGCGAAAAGTGGTTTTTCAACACTAACACAAGTGCGAAAAGTGGTTTTTCAACACTAACACAAGTGCGAAAAGTGGTTTTTCAACACTAACACAAGTGCGAAAATTGGTTTTTCAACACTAACTCAAGTGCGAAAAGTGGTTTTTCAACACTAACACAAGTGCGAAAAGTGGTTTTTCAACACTAACTCAAGTGCGAAAAGTGGTTTTTCAACACTAACACAAGTGCGAAAAGTGGTTTTTCCACACTAATACAAGTGCAAAAGTGGTTTCCTGCACCAACACAAGTGCGAAAAGTGGTTTTTCAACACTAACACAAGTGCGAAACGTGGTTTTTCAAAACTAACACAAGTGCGGAAAGTGTTTTTTCCACACTAATACAAGTGCAAAAGTGGTTTCCTGCAGCAACACAAGTGCGAAAAGTGGTTTTTCAACACTAACACAAGTGCGAAAAGTGGTTTTTCAACACTAACACAAGTGCGAAAAGTGTTTTTTCCACAGTAATACAAGTGCAAAAGTGGTTTCCTGCACCAACACAAGTGCGAAAAGTGGTTTTTCAACACAAACACAAGTGCGAAAAGTGGTTTTTCAACACTAACACAAGTGCGAAAAGTGGTTTTTCAACACTATCTCAAGTGCAAAAAGTGTTTTTTCCACACTAATACAAGTGCAAAAGTGGTTTCCTGCACCAACACAAGTGCGAAAAGTGGTTTTTCAACACTAGCACAAGTGCGAAAAGTGGTTTTTCAACACTAACACAAGTGCGAAAAGTGTTTTTTCCACACTAATACAAGTGCAAAAGTGGTTTCCTGCACCAACACAAGTGCGAAAAGTGGCTTTTCAACACTAACACAAGTGCGAAAAGTGGTTTTTCAACACTAACACAAGTGCGAAAAAGTGTTTTTTCCACACTAATACAAGTGCAAAAGTGGTTTCCTGCACAAACACAAGTGCGAAAAGTGGTTTTTCAACACTAACACAGGTGCGAAAAGTGGTTTTTCAACACTATCACAAGTGCAAAACGTGTTTTTTCCACACTAATACAAGTGCAAATGTGGTTTCCTGCACCAACACAAGTGTGAAAAGTGGTTTTCCAACACTAACACAAGTGCGAAAAGTGGTTTTTCAACACTAACACAAGTGCGAAAAGTGGTTTTTCCACACTAATACAAGTGGAAAAGTGGTGTCCTGCACCAACACAAGTGCGAAAAGTGGTTTTTCAACACTAACACAAGTGCGAAAAGTGGTTTTTCAACACTATCACAAGTGCAAAAAGTGTTTTTTTCCACACTAATACAAGTGCAAAAGTGGTTTCCTGCACCAACACAAGTGCGAAAAGTGGTTTTTCAACACTAACACAAGTGCGAAAAGTGGTTTTTCAACACTAACACAAGTGCGAAAAGTGGTTTTTCAACACTAACACAAGTGCGAAAAGTGGTTTTTCAACACTAACACAAGTGCGAAAAGTGGTTTTTCAACACTAACTCAAGTGTGAAAAGTGGTTTTTCAACACTAACACAAGTGCGAAAAGTGGTTTTTCCACACTAATACAAGTGCAAAAGTGGTTTCCTGCACTAACACAAGTGCGAAAAGTGGTTTTTCAACACTAACACAAGTGCGAAACGTGGTTTTTCAACACTAACACAAGTGCGGAAAGTGTTTTTTCCACACTAATACAAGTGCAAAAGTGGTTTCCTGCAGCAACACAAGTGTGAAAAGTGGTTTTTCAACACTAACACAAGTGCGAAAAGTGGTTTTTCAACACTAACACAAGTGCGAAAAGTGGTTTTTCAACACTAACACAAGTGCGAAAAGTGTTTTTTCCACATTAATACAAGTGCAAAAGTGGTTTCCTGCACCAACACAAGTGCGAAAAGTGGTTTTTCAATACTAACACAAGTGCGAAAAGTGGTTTTTCAACACTAACTCAAGTGCGAAAAGTGGTTTTTCAACACTAACACAAGTGCGAAAAGTGGTTTTTTCCACACTAATACAAAAGTGCGGAAAGTGGTTTCCACACTAATACAAGTGCAAAAGTGGTTTCCTGCAGCAACACAAGTGCGAAAAGTGGTTTTTCAACACTAACACAAGTGCGAAAAGTGGTTTTTCAACACTAACACAAGTGCGAAAAGTGTTTTTTCCACAGTAATACAAGTGCAAAAGTGGTTTCTTGCACCAACACAAGTGCGAAAAGTGGTTTTTCAACACAAACACAAGTGCGAAAAGTGGTTTTTCAACACTAACACAAGTGCGAAAAGTGGTTTTTCAACACTATCTCAAGTGCAAAAAGTGTATTTTCCACACTAATACAAGTGCAAAAGTGGTTTCCTGCACCAACACAAGTGCGAAAAGTGGTTTTTCAACACTAGCACAAGTGCGAAAAGTGGTTTTTCAACACTAACACAAGTGCGAAAAGTGGTTTTTCAACACTATCACAAGTGCAAAAAGTGTTTTTTCCACACTAATACAAGTGCAAAAGTGGTTTCCTGCACCAACACAAGTGCGAAAAGTGGTTTTTCAACACTAACACAAGTGTGAAAAGTGGTTTTTCAACACTAACACAAGTGCGAAAAGTGGTTTTTCAACACTAACACAAGTGCGAAAAGTGGTTTTTCAACACTAACACAAGTGCGAAAAGTGGTTTTTCCACACTAATACAAGTGCAAAAGTGGTTTCCTGCATCAACACAAGTGCGAAAAGTGTTTTTTCAACACTAACACAAGTGCGAAAAGTGGTTTTTCAACACTAACACAAGTGCGAAAAGTGGTTTTTCAACACTAACACAAGTGCGAAAAGTGGTTTTTCAACACGAACACAAGTGCGAAAAGTGGTTTTTCCACACTAATACAAATGCAAAAGTGGTTTCCTGCACCAACACAAGTGCGAGAAGTCGTTTTTCAACACTAACACAAGTGCGAAAAGTGGTTTTTCAACACTATCACAAGTGCAAAAAATGTTTTTTCCACACTAATACAAGTGCAAAAGTGGTTTCCTGCACCAACACAAGTGCGAAAAGTGGTTTTTCAACACTAACACAAGTGCGAAAAGTGGTTTTTCAACACTAACACAATTGCGAAAAGTGTTTTTTCCACACAAATACAAGTGCAAAAGTGGTTTCCTGCACCAACACAAGTGCGAAAAGTGGTTTTTCAACACTAACACAAGTGCGAAAAGTGGTTTTTCAACACTAACACAAGTGCGAAAAGTGGTTTTTCAACACTAACACAAGTGCGAAAAGTGGTTTTTCAACACTATCACAAGTGCAAAAAGTGTTTTTTCCACACTAATACAAGTGCAAAAGTGGTTTCCTGCACCAACACAAGTGCGAAAAGTGGTTTTTCAACACTAACACAAGTGCGAAAAGTGGTTTTTCAACACTAACACAAGTGCGAAAAGTGGTTTTTCAACACTAACACAAGTGCGAAAAGTGGTTTTTCCACACTAATACAAGTGCAAAAGTGGTTTCCTGCACCAACACAAGTGCGAAAAGTGGTTTTTCAACACTAACACAAGTGCGAAAAGTGGTTTTTCAACACTAACACAAGTGCGAAAAGTGTTTTTTCCACACTAATACAAGTGCAAAAGTGGTTTCCTGCACCAACACAAGTGCGAAAAGTGGTTTTTCAACACTAACACAAGTGCGAAAAGTGGTTTTTCAACACTAACACAAGTGCGAAAAGTGGTTTTTCAACACTAACACAAGTGCGAAAAGTGGTTTTTCAACACTAACTCAAGTGCGAAAAGTGGTTTTTCAACACTAACTCAAGTGCGAAAAGTGGTTTTTCAACACTAACACAAGTGCGAAAAGTGGTTTTTCCACACTAATACAAGTGCAAAAGTGGTTTCCTGCACCAACACAAGTGCGAAAAGTGGTTTTTCAACACTAACACAAGTGCGAAACGTGGTTTTTCAAAACTAACACAAGTGCGGAAAGTGTTTTTTCCACACTAATACAAGTGCAAAAGTGGTTTCCTGCAGCAACACAAGTGCGAAAAGTGGTTTTTCAACACTAACACAAGTGCGAAAAGTGGTTTTTCAACACTAACACAAGTGCGAAAAGTGTTTTTTCCACAGTAATACAAGTGCAAAAGTGGTTTCCTGCACCAACACAAGTGCGAAAAGTGGTTTTTCAACACAAACACAAGTGCGAAAAGTGGTTTTTCAACACTAACACAAGTGCGAAAAGTGGTTTTTCAACACTATCTCAAGTGCAAAAAGTGTTTTTTCCACACTAATACAAGTGCAAAAGTGGTTTCCTGCACCAACACAAGTGCGAAAAGTGGTTTTTCAACACTAGCACAAGTGCGAAAAGTGGTTTTTCAACACTAACACAAGTGCGAAAAGTGTTTTTTCCACACTAATACAAGTGCAAAAGTGGTTTCCTGCACCAACACAAGTGCGAAAAGTGGCTTTTCAACACTAACACAAGTGCGAAAAGTGGTTTTTCAACACTAACACAAGTGCGAAAAGTGTTTTTTCCACACTAATACAAGTGCAAAAGTGGTTTCCTGCACAAACACAAGTGCGAAAAGTGGTTTTTCAACACTAACACAGGTGCGAAAAGTGGTTTTTCAACACTATCACAAGTGCAAAACGTGTTTTTTCCACACTAATACAAGTGCAAATGTGGTTTCCTGCACCAACACAAGTGTGAAAAGTGGTTTTCCAACACTAACACAAGTGCGAAAAGTGGTTTTTCAACACTAACACAAGTGCGAAAAGTGGTTTTTCCACACTAATACAAGTGGAAAAGTGGTGTCCTGCACCAACACAAGTGCGAAAAGTGGTTTTTCAACACTAACACAAGTGCGAAAAGTGGTTTTTCAACACTATCACAAGTGCAAAAAGTGTTTTTTTCCACACTAATACAAGTGCAAAAGTGGTTTCCTGCACCAACACAAGTGCGAAAAGTGGTTTTTCAACACTAACACAAGTGCGAAAAGTGGTTTTTCAACACTAACACAAGTGCGAAAAGTGGTTTTTCAACACTAACACAAGTGCGAAAATTGGTTTTTCAACACTAACTCAAGTGCGAAAAGTGGTTTTTCAACACTAACACAAGTGCGAAAAGTGGTTTTTCAACACTAACTCAAGTGCGAAAAGTGGTTTTTCAACACTAACACAAGTGCGAAAAGTGGTTTTTCCACACTAATACAAGTGCAAAAGTGGTTTCCTGCACCAACACAAGTGCGAAAAGTGGTTTTTCAACACTAACACAAGTGCGAAACGTGGTTTTTCAAAACTAACACAAGTGCGGAAAGTGTTTTTTCCACACTAATACAAGTGCAAAAGTGGTTTCCTGCAGCAACACAAGTGCGAAAAGTGGTTTTTCAACACTAACACAAGTGCGAAAAGTGGTTTTTCAACACTAACACAAGTGCGAAAAGTGTTTTTTCCACAGTAATACAAGTGCAAAAGTGGTTTCCTGCACCAACACAAGTGCGAAAAGTGGTTTTTCAACACAAACACAAGTGCGAAAAGTGGTTTTTCAACACTAACACAAGTGCGAAAAGTGGTTTTTCAACACTATCTCAAGTGCAAAAAGTGTTTTTTCCACACTAATACAAGTGCAAAAGTGGTTTCCTGCACCAACACAAGTGCGAAAAGTGGTTTTTCAACACTAGCACAAGTGCGAAAAGTGGTTTTTCAACACTAACACAAGTGCGAAAAGTGTTTTTTCCACACTAATACAAGTGCAAAAGTGGTTTCCTGCACCAACACAAGTGCGAAAAGTGGCTTTTCAACACTAACACAAGTGCGAAAAGTGGTTTTTCAACACTAACACAAGTGCGAAAAGTGTTTTTTCCACACTAATACAAGTGCAAAAGTGGTTTCCTGCACAAACACAAGTGCGAAAAGTGGTTTTTCAACACTAACACAGGTGCGAAAAGTGGTTTTTCAACACTATCACAAGTGCAAAACGTGTTTTTTCCACACTAATACAAGTGCAAATGTGGTTTCCTGCACCAACACAAGTGTGAAAAGTGGTTTTCCAACACTAACACAAGTGCGAAAAGTGGTTTTTCAACACTAACACAAGTGCGAAAAGTGGTTTTTCCACACTAATACAAGTGGAAAAGTGGTGTCCTGCACCAACACAAGTGCGAAAAGTGGTTTTTCAACACTAACACAAGTGCGAAAAGTGGTTTTTCAACACTATCACAAGTGCAAAAAGTGTTTTTTTCCACACTAATACAAGTGCAAAAGTGGTTTCCTGCACCAACACAAGTGCGAAAAGTGGTTTTTCAACACTAACACAAGTGCGAAAAGTGGTTTTTCAACACTAACACAAGTGCGAAAAGTGGTTTTTCAACACTAACACAAGTGCGAAAAGTGGTTTTTCAACACTAACTCAAGTGTGAAAAGTGGTTTTTCAACACTAACACAAGTGCGAAAAGTGGTTTTTCCACACTAATACAAGTGCAAAAGTGGTTTCCTGCACTAACACAAGTGCGAAAAGTGGTTTTTCAACACTAACACAAGTGCGAAACGTGGTTTTTCAACACTAACACAAGTGCGGAAAGTGTTTTTTCCACACTAATACAAGTGCAAAAGTGGTTTCCTGCAGCAACACAAGTGTGAAAAGTGGTTTTTCAACACTAACACAAGTGCGAAAAGTGGTTTTTCAACACTAACACAAGTGCGAAAAGTGGTTTTTCAACACTAACACAAGTGCGAAAAGTGTTTTTTCCACATTAATACAAGTGCAAAAGTGGTTTCCTGCACCAACACAAGTGCGAAAAGTGGTTTTTCAATACTAACACAAGTGCGAAAAGTGGTTTTTCAACACTAACTCAAGTGCGAAAAGTGGTTTTTCAACACTAACACAAGTGCGAAAAGTGGTTTTTTCCACACTAATACAAAAGTGCGGAAAGTGGTTTCCACACTAATACAAGTGCAAAAGTGGTTTCCTGCAGCAACACAAGTGCGAAAAGTGGTTTTTCAACACTAACACAAGTGCGAAAAGTGGTTTTTCAACACTAACACAAGTGCGAAAAGTGTTTTTTCCACAGTAATACAAGTGCAAAAGTGGTTTCCTGCACCAACACAAGTGCGAAAAGTGGTTTTTCAACACAAACACAAGTGCGAAAAGTGGTTTTTCAACACTAACACAAGTGCGAAAAGTGGTTTTTCAACACTATCTCAAGTGCAAAAAGTGTATTTTCCACACTAATACAAGTGCAAAAGTGGTTTCCTGCACCAACACAAGTGCGAAAAGTGGTTTTTCAACACTAGCACAAGTGCGAAAAGTGGTTTTTCAACACTAACACAAGTGCGAAAAGTGTTTTTTCCACACTAATACAAGTGCAAAAGTGGTTTACTGCACCAACACAAGTGCGAAAAGTGGTTTTTCAACACTAACACAGGTGCAAAAAGTGGTTTTTCAACACTAACACAAGTGCGAAAAGTGGTTTTTCAACACTAATACAAGTGGAAAAGTGGTTTCCTGCACCAACACAAGTGCGAAAAGTGGTTTTTCAACACTAACACAAGTGCGAAAAGTGGTTTTTCAACACTAACACAAGTGCGAAAAGTGGTTTTTCAACACTAACACAAGTGCGGAAAGTGGTTTCTCAACACTAACACAAGTGCGAAAAGTGGTTTTTCCACACTAATACAAGTGCAAAAGTGGTTTCCTGCACCAACACAAGTGCGAAAAGTGGTTTTTCAACACTAACACAAGTGCGAAAAGTGGTTTTTCAACACTAACACAAGTGCGAAAAGTGTTTTTTCCACAGTAATACAAGTGCAAAAGTGGTTTCCTGCACCAACACAAGTGCGAAAAGTGGTTTTTCAACACAAACACAAGTGCGAAAAGTGGTTTTTCAACACTAACACAAGTGCGAAAAGTGGTTTTTCAACACTATCTCAAGTGCAAAAAGTGTTTTTTCCACACTAATACAATTGCAAAAGTGGTTTCCTGCACCAACACAAGTGCGAAAAGTGGTTTTTCAACACTAGCACAAGTGCGAAAAGTGGTTTTTCAACACTAACACAAGTGCGAAAAGTGTTTTTTCCACACTAATACAAGTGCAAAAGTGGTTTCCTGCAACAACACAAGTGCGAAAAGTGGCTTTTCAACACTAACACAAGTGCGAAAAGTGGTTTTTCAACACTAACACAAGTGCGAAAAGTGTTTTTTCCACACTAATACAAGTGCAAAAGTGGTTTCCTGCACCAACACAAGTGCAAAAAGTGGTTTTTCAACACTAACACAGGTGCGAAAAGTGGTTTTTCAACACTAACACAAGTGCGAAAAGTGGTTTTTCAACACTATCACAAGTGCAAAACGTGTTTTTTCCACACTAATACAAGTGCAAATGTGGTTTCCTGCACCAACACAAGTGTGAAAAGTGGTTTTTCAACACTAACACAAGTGCGAAAAGTGGTTTTTCAACACTAACACAAGTGCGAAAAGTGGTTTTTCCACACTAATACAAGTGGAAAAGTGGTTTCCTGCACCAACACAAGTGCGAAAAGTGGTTTTTCAACACTAACACAAGTGCGAAAAGTGGTTTTTCAACACTATCACAAGTGCAAAAAGTATTTTTTCCACACTAATACAAGTGCAAAAGTGGTTTCCTGCACCAACACAAGTGCGAAAAGTGGTTTTTCAACACTAACACAAGTGCGAAAAGTGGTTTTTCAACACCAACACAAGTGCGAAAAGTGGTTTTTCAACACTAACACAAGTGCGAAAAGTGGTTTCTCAACACTAACACAAGTGCGAAAAGTGGTTTTTCCACACTAATACAAGTGCAAAAGTGGTTTCCTGCACCAACACAAGTGCGAAAAGTGGTTTTTCAACACTAACACAAGTGCAAAAAGTGGTTTTTCAACACTAACACAAGTGCGAAAAGTGGTTTTTCAACACTAACACAAGTGCGAAAAGTGGTTTTTCAACACTAACACAAGTGCAAAAAGTGGTTTTTCCACACTAATACAAGTGCAAAAGTGGTTTCCTGCACCAACACAAGTGCGAAAAGTCGTTTTTCAACACTAACACAAGTGCGAAAAGTCGTTTTTCAACACTAACACAAGTGCGAAAAGTGGTTTTTCAACACTATCACAAGTGCAAAAAATGTTTTTTCCACACTAATACAAGTGCAAAAGTGGTTTCCTGCACCAACATAAGTGCGAAAAGTGGTTTTTCAACACTAGCACAAGTGCGAAAAGTGGTTTTTCAACATTAACACAAGTGCGAAAAGTGTTTTTTCCACACTAATACAACTGCAAAAGTGGTTTCCTGCACCAACACAAGTGCGAAAAGTGGCTTTTCAACACTAACACAAGTGCGAAAAGTGGTTTTTCAACACTAACACAAGTGCGAAAAGTGTTTTTTCCACACTAATACAAGTGCAAAAGTGGTTTCCTGCACCAACACAAGTGCAAAAAGTGGTTTTTCAACACTAACACAGGTGCGAAAAGTGGTTTTTCAACACTAACACAAGTGCGAAAAGTGGTTTTTCAACACTATCACAAGTGCAAAACGTGTTTTTTCCACACTAATACAAGTGCAAATGTGGTTTCCTGCACTAACACAAGTGTGAAAAGTGGTTTTTCAACACTAACACAAGTGCAAAAAGTGGTTTTTCAACACTAACACAAGTGCGAAAAGTGGTTTTTCCACACTAATACAAGTGGAAAAGTGGTTTCCTGCACCAACACAAGTACGAAAAGTGGTTTTTCAACACTAACACTAGTGCGAAAAGTGGTTTTTCAACACTATCACAAGTGCAAAAAGTGTTTTTTCCACACTAATACAAGTGCAAAAGTGGTTTCCTGCACCAACACAAGTGCGAAAAGTGGTTTTTCAACACTAACACAAGTGCGAAAAGTGGTTTTTCAACACTAACACAAGTGCGAAAAGTAGTTTTTCAACACTAACACAAGTGCGAAAAGTGGTTTTTCAACACTAACACAAGTGCGAAAAGTGGTTTTTCAACACTAACACAAGTGCGAAAAGTGGTTTTTCCACACTAATACAAGTTCAAAAGTGGTTTCCTGCATCAACACAAGTGCGAAAAGTGGTTTTTCAACACTAACACAAGTGCGAAAAGTGGTTTTTCAACACTAACACAAGTGCGAAAAGTGGTTTTTCAACACTAACACAAGTGCGAAAAGTGGTTTTTCAACACTAACACAAGTGCGAAAAGTGGTTTTTCAACACTAACACAAGTGCGAAAAGTGGTTTTCCCACACTAATACAAGTGCAAAAGTGGTTTCCTGCACCAACACAAGTGCGAAAAGTCGTTTTTCAACACTAACACAAGTGCGAAGAGTGGTTTTTCAACACTATCACAAGTGCAAAAAATGTTTTTTCCACACTAATACAAGTGCAAAAATGGTTTCCTGCACCAACACAAGTGCGAAAAGTGGTTTTTCAACACTAACACAAGTGCGAAAAGTGGTTTTTCAACACTAACACAATTGCGAAAAGTGTTTTTTCCACACAAATACAAGTGCAAAAGTGGTTTCCTGCACCAACACAAATGCGAAAAGTGGTTTTTCAACACTAACACAAGTGCGAAAAGTGGTTTTTCAACACTAACACAAGTGCGAAAAGTGGTTTTTCAACACTATCACAAGTGCAAAAAGTGTTTTTTCCACACTAATACAAGTGCAAAAGTGGTTTCCTGCACCAACACAAGTGCGAAAAGTGGTTTTTCAACACTAACACAAGTGCGAAAAGTGGTTTTTCAACACTAACACAAGTGCGAAAAGTGGTTTTTCAACACTAACACAAGTGCGAAAAGTGGTTTTTCCACACTAATACAAGTGCAAAAGTGGTTTCCTGCACCAACACAAGTGCGAAAAGTGGTTTTTCAACACTAACACAAGTGCGAAAAGTTGTTTTTCAACACTAACACAAGTGCGAAAAGTGGTTTTTCAACACTAACTCAAGTGCGAAAAGTGGTTTTTCAACACTAACACAAGTGCGAAAAGTGGTTTTTCCACACTAATACAAGTGCAAAAGTGGTTTCCTGCACCAACACAATTGCGAAAAGTGGTTTTTCAACACTAACACAAGTGCGAAACGTGGTTTGTCAACACTAACACAAGTGCGGAAAGTGGTTTCCTGCAGCAACACAAGTGCGAAAAGTGGTTTTTCAACACTAACACAAGTGCGAAAAGTGGTTTTTCAACACTAACACAAGTGCGAAAAGTGTTTTTTCCACACTAATACAAGTGCAAAAGTGGTTTCCTGCACCAACACAAGTGCGAAAAGTGGTTTTTCAACACAAACACAAGTGCGAAAAGTGGTTTTCAACACTAACACAAGTGCGAAAAGTGGTTTTTCAACACTATCTCAAGTGCAAAAAGTGTTTTTTCCACACTAATACAAGTGCAAAAGTGGTTTCCTGCACCAACACAAGTGCGAAAAGTGGTTTTTCAACACTAGCACAAGTGCGAAAAGTGGTTTTTCAACACTAACACAAGTGCAAAAAAGTGTTTTTTCCACACTAATACAAGTGCGAAAAGGGGTTTTTCAACACAAACACAAGTGCGAAAAGTGGTTTTTCAACACTAACACAAGTGCGAAAAGTGGTTTTTCAACACTAACACAAGTGCGAAAAGTGGTTTTTCCACACTAATACAAGTGCGAAAAGTGGTTTTTCAACACAAACACAAGTGCGAAAAGTGGTTTTTCAACACTAACACAAGTGCGAAAAGTGGTTTTTCAACACTAACACAAGTGCGAAAAGTGGTTTTTCAACACTAACACAAGTGCGAAAAGTGTTTTTTCCACACTAATACAAGTACAAAAGTGGTTTCCTGCACCACCACAAGTGCGAAAAGTGGTTTTTCAACACTAGCACAAGTGCGAAAAGTGGTTTTTCAACACTAACACAAGTGCGAAAAGTGTTTTTTCCACACTAATACAAGTGCAAAAGTGGTTTCCTGCACCAACACAAGTGCGAAAAGTGGCTTTTCAACACTAACACAAGTGTGAAAAGTGGCTTTTCAACACTAACACAAGTGCGAAAAGTGGTTTTTCAACACTAACACAAGTGCGAAAAGTGGTTTTTCAACACTAACACAAGTGCAAAAAGTGGTTTTTCAACACTATCTCAAGTGCAAAAAGTGTTTTTTCCACACTAATACAAGTGCAAAAGTGGTTTCCTGCACCAACACAAGTGCGAAAAGTGGTTTTTCAACACTAGCACAAGTGCGAAAAGTGGTTTTTCAACACTAACACAAGTGCGAAAAGTGTTTTTTCCACACTAATACAAGTGCAAAAGTGGTTTCCTGCACCAACACAAGTGCGAAAAGTGGCTTTTCAACACTAACACAAGTGCGAAAAGTGGTTTTTCAACACTAACACAAGTGCGAAAAGTGTTTTTTCCACACTAATACAAGTGCAAAAGTGGTTTCCTGCACCAACACAAGTGCGAAAAGTGGTTTTTCAACACTAACACAGGTGCGAAAAGTGGTTTTTCAACACTAACACAAGTGCGAAAAGTGGTTTTTCAACACTATCACAAGTGCAAAACGTGTTTTTTCCACACTAATACAAGTGCAAATGTGGTTTCCTGCACCAACACAAGTGTGAAAAGTGGTTTTTCAACACTAACACAAGTGCAAAAAGTGGTTTTTCAACACTAACACAAGTGCGAAAAGTGGTTTTTCCACACTAATACAAGTGGAAAAGTGGTTTCCTGCACCAACACAAGTGCGAAAAGTGGTTTTTCAACACTAACACAAGTGCGAAAAGTGGTTTTTCAACACTAACACAAGTGCGAAAAGTGGTTTTTCCACACTAATACAAGTGCAAAAGTGGTTTCCTGCACCAACACAAGTGCGAAAAGTCGTTTTTCAACACTAACACAAGTGCGAAAAGTGGTTTTTCAACACCATCACAAGTGCAAAAAATGTTTTTTCCACACTAATACAAGTGCAAAAGTGGTTTCCTGCACCAACACAAGTGCAAAAAGTGGTTTTTCAACACTAACACAAGTGCGAAAAGTGGTTTTTCAACACTAACACAAGTGCGAAAAGTGGTTTTTCAACACTAACACAATTGCGAAAAGTGTTTTTTCCACACAAATACAAGTGCAAAAGTGGTTTCCTGCACCAACACAAGTGCGAAAAGTGGTTTTTCAACACTAACACAAGTGCGAAAAGTGGTTTTTCAACACTAACACAAGTGCGAAAAGTGGTTTTTCAACACTACCACAAGTGCAAAAAGTGTTTTTTCCACACTAATACAAGTGCAAAAGTGGTTTCCTGCACCAACACAAGTGCGAAAAGTGGTTTTTCAACACTAACACAAGTGCGAAAAGTGGTTTTACCACACTAATACAAGTGCAAAAGTGGTTTCGTGCACCAACCCAAGTGCGAAAAGTGGTTTTTCAACACTAACACAAGTGCGAAAAGTGGTTTTTCAACACTAACACAAGTGCGAAAAGTGGTTTTTCAACACTAACACAAGTGCGAAAAGTGGTTTTTCCACACTAATACAAGTGCAAAAGTGGTTTCCTGCACCAACACAAGTGCGAAAAGTGGTTTTTCCACACTAATACAAGTGCAAAAGTGGTTTCCTGCACCAACACAAGTGCGAAAAGTGGTTTTTCAATACTAACACAAGTGTGAAAAGTGGGTTTTCAACACTATCACAAGTGCAAAAAGTGTTTTTTCCACACTAATACAAGTGCAAAAGTGGTTTCCTGCACCAACACAAGTGCGAAAAGTGTTTTTTCCACACTAATACAAGTGCGAAAAGGGGTTTTTCAACACAAACACAAGTGCGAAAAGTGGTTTTTCAACACTAACACAAGTGCGAAAAGTGGTTTTTCAACACTAACACAAGTGCGAAAAGTGGTTTTTCCACACTAATACAAGTGCGAAAAGTGGTTTTTCAACACAAACACAAGTGCGAAAAGTGGTTTTTCAACACTAACACAAGTGCGAAAAGTGGTTTTTCAACACTAACACAAGTGCGAAAAGTGGTTTTTCAACACTAACACAAGTGCGAAAAGTGTTTTTTCCACACTAATACAAGTACAAAAGTGGTTTCCTGCACCACCACAAGTGCGAAAAGTGGTTTTTCAACACTAGCACAAGTGCGAAAAGTGGTTTTTCAACACTAACACAAGTGCGAAAAGTGTTTTTTCCACACTAATACAAGTGCAAAAGTGGTTTCCTGCACCAACACAAGTGCGAAAAGTGGCTTTTCAACACTAACACAAGTGCGAAAAGTGGCTTTTCAACACTAACACAAGTGCGAAAAGTGGTTTTTCAACACTAACACAAGTGCGAAAAGTGGTTTTTCCACACTAATACAAGTGGAAAAGTGGTTTCCTGCAGCAACACAAGTGCGAAAAGTGGTTTTTCAACACTATCACAAGTGCGAAAAGTGGTTTTTCAACACTATCACAAGTGCAAAAAGTGTTTTTTCCACACTAATACAAGTGCAAAAGTGGTTTCCTGCACCAACACAAGTGCGAAAAGTGGTTTTTCAACACTAACACAAGTGCGAAAAGTGGTTTTTCAACACTAACACAAGTGCGAAAAGTGGTTTTTCAACACTAACACAAGTGCGAAAAGTGGTTTTTCAACACTAACACAAGTGCGAAAAGTGGTTTTTCCACACTAATACAAGTGCAAAAGTGGTTTCCTGCATCAACACAAGTGCGAAAAGTGGTTTTTCAACACTAACACAAGTGCGAAAAGTGGTTTTTCAACACTATCACAAGTGCGAAAAGTGGTTTTTCAACACTAACACAAGTGCGAAAAGTGGTTTTTCCACACTAATACAAGTGCAAAAGTGGTTTCCTGCACCAACACAAGTGCGAAAAGTCGTTTATCAACACTAACACAAGTGCGAAAAGTGGTTTTTCAACACTATCACAAGTGCAAAAAAAGTTTTTTCCACACTAATACAAGTGCAAAAGTGGTTTCCTGCACCAACACAAGTGCGAAAAGTGGTTTTTCAACACTAACACAAGTGCGAAAAGTGGTTTTTCAACACTAACACAATTGCGAAAAGTGTTTTTTCCACACAAATACAAGTGCAAAAGTGGTTTCCTGCACCAACACAAGTGCGAAAAGTGGTTTTTCAACACTAACACAAGTGCGAAAAGTGGTTTTTCAACACTAACACAAGTGCGAAAAGTGGTTTTTCAACACTATCACAAGTGCAAAAAGTGTTTTTTCCACACTAATACAAGTGCAAAAGTGGTTTCCTGCACCAACACAAGTGCGAAAACTGGTTTTTCAACACTAACACAAGTGCGAAAAGTGGTTTTTCAACACTAACACAAGTGCGAAAAGTGGTTTTTCAACACTAACACAAGTGTGAAAAGTGGTTTTTCCACACTAATACAAGTGCAAAAGTGGTTTCCTGCACCAACACAAGTGCGAAAAGTGGTTTTTCAACACTAACACAAGTGCGAAAAGTGGTTTTTCAACACTAACACAAGTGCGAAAAGTGTTTTTTCCACACTAATACAAGTGCAAAAGTGGTTTCCTGCACCAACACAAGTGCGAAAAGTGGTTTTTCAACACGAACACAAGTGCGAAAAGTGGTTTTTCCACACTAATACAAGTGGAAAAGTGGTTTCCTGCACCAACACAAGTGCGAAAAGTGGTTTTTCAACACTAACACAAGTGCGAAAAGTGGTTTTTCAACACTATCACAAGTGCAAAAAGTGTTTTTTCCACACTAATACAAGTGCAAAAGTGGTTTCCTGCACCAACACAAGTGCGAAAAGTGGTTTTTCAACACTAACACAAGTGTGAAAAGTGGTTTTTCAACACTAACACAAGTGCGAAAAGTGGTTTTTCAACACTAACACAAGTGCGAAAAGTGGTTTTTCAACACTAACACAAGTGCGAAAAGTGGTTTTTCCACACTAATACAAGTGCAAAAGTGGTTTCCTGCATCAACACAAGTGCGAAAAGTGGTTTTTCAACACTAACACAAGTGCGAAAAGTGGTTTTTCAACACTAACACAAGTGCGAAAAGTGGTTTTTCAACACTAACACAAGTGCGAAAAGTGGTTTTTCAACACTAACACAAGTGCGAAAAGTGGTTTTCCACACTAATACAAGTGCAAAAGTGGTTTCCTGCACCAACACAAGTGCGAAAAGTGGTTTTTCAACACTAACACAAGTGCGAAAAGTGGTTTTCAACACTATCACAAGTGCAAAAAATGTTTTTTCCACACTAATACAAGTGCAAAAGTGGTTTCCTGCACCAACACAATTGCGAAAAGTGGTTTTTTAACACTAACACAAGTGCGAAAAGTGGTTTTTCAACACTAACACAATTGCGAAAAGTGTTTTTTCCACACAAATACAAGTGCAAAAGTGGTTTCCTGCACCAACACAAGTGCGAAAAGTGGTTTTTCAACACTAACACAAGTGCGAAAAGTGGTTTTTCAACACTAACACAAGTGCGAAAAGTGGTTTTTCAACACTAACACAAGTGCGAAAAGTGGTTTTTCAACACTATCACAAGTGCAAAAAGTGTTTTTTCCACACTAATACAAGTGCAAAAGTGGTTTCCTGCACCAACACAAGTGCGAAAAGTGGTTTTTCAACACTAACACAAGTGCGAAAAGTGGTTTTTCAACACTAACACAAGTGCGAAAAGTGGTTTTTCAACACTAACACAAGTGCGAAAAGTGGTTTTTCCACACTAATACAAGTGCAAAAGTGGTTTCCTGCACCAACACAAGTGCGAAAAGTGGTTTTTCAACACTAACACAAGTGCGAAAAGTGGTTTTTCAACACTAACACAAGTGCGAAAAGTGTTTTTTCCACACTAATACAAGTGCAAAAGTGGTTTCCTGCACCAACACAAGTGCGAAAAGTGGTTTTTCAACACTAACACAAGTGCGAAAAGTGGTTTTTCAACACTAACACAAGTGCGAAAAGTGGTTTTTCAACACTAACACAAGTGCGAAAAGTGGTTTTTCAACACTAACTCAAGTGCGAAAAGTGGTTTTTCAACACTAACACAAGTGCAAAAAGTGGTTTTTCCACACTAATACAAGTGCAAAAGTGGTTTCCTGCACCAACACAAGTGCGAAAAGTGGTTTTTCAACACTAACACAAGTGCGAAACGTGGTTTTTCAAAACTAACACAAGTGCGGAAAGTGTTTTTTCCACACTAATACAAGTGCAAAAGTGGTTTCCTGCAGCAACACAAGTGCGAAAAGTGGTTTTTCAACACTAACACAAGTGCGAAAAGTGGTTTTTCAACACTAACACAAGTGCGAAAAGTGTTTTTCCACAGTAATACAAGTGCAAAAGTGGTTTCCTGCACCAACACAAGTGCGAAAAGTGGTTTTTCAACACAAACACAAGTGCGAAAAGTGGTTTTTCAACACTAACACAAGTGCGAAAAGTGGTTTTTCAACACTATCTCAAGTGCAAAAATTGTTTTTTCCACACTAATACAAGTGCAAAAGTGGTTTCCTGCACCAACACAAGTGCGAAAAGTGGTTTTTCAACACTAGCACAAGTGCGAAAAGTGGTTTTTCAACACTAACACAAGTGCGAAAAGTGTTTTTTCCACACTAATACAAGTGCAAAAGTGGTTTCCTGCACCAACAAAAGTGCGAAAAGTGGCTTTTCAACACTAACACAAGTGCGAAAAGTGGTTTTTCAACACTAACACAAGTGCGAAAAGTGGTTTTTCAACACTAACACAAGTGCGAAAAGTGGTTTTTCAACACTAACACAAGTGCGAAAAGTGGTTTTCCACACTAATACAAGTGCAAAAGTGGTTTCCTGCACCAACACAAGTGCGAAAAGTGGTTTTTCAACACTAACACAAGTGCGAAAAGTGGTTTTCAACACTATCACAAGTGCAAAAAATGTTTTTTCCACACTAATACAAGTGCAAAAGTGGTTTCCTGCACCAACACAATTGCGAAAAGTGGTTTTTTAACACTAACACAAGTGCGAAAAGTGGTTTTTCAACACTAACACAATTGCGAAAAGTGTTTTTTCCACACAAATACAAGTGCAAAAGTGGTTTCCTGCACCAACACAAGTGCGAAAAGTGGTTTTTCAACACTAACACAAGTGCGAAAAGTGGTTTTTCAACACTAACACAAGTGCGAAAAGTGGTTTTTCAACACTAACACAAGTGCGAAAAGTGGTTTTTCAACACTATCACAAGTGCAAAAAGTGTTTTTTCCACACTAATACAAGTGCAAAAGTGGTTTCCTGCACCAACACAAGTGCGAAAAGTGGTTTTTCAACACTAACACAAGTGCGAAAAGTGGTTTTTCAACACTAACACAAGTGCGAAAAGTGGTTTTTCAACACTAACACAAGTGCGAAAAGTGGTTTTTCCACACTAATACAAGTGCAAAAGTGGTTTCCTGCACCAACACAAGTGCGAAAAGTGGTTTTTCAACACTAACACAAGTGCGAAAAGTGGTTTTTCAACACTAACACAAGTGCGAAAAGTGTTTTTTCCACACTAATACAAGTGCAAAAGTGGTTTCCTGCACCAACACAAGTGCGAAAAGTGGTTTTTCAACACTAACACAAGTGCGAAAAGTGGTTTTTCAACACTAACACAAGTGCGAAAAGTGGTTTTTCAACACTAACACAAGTGCGAAAAGTGGTTTTTCAACACTAACTCAAGTGCGAAAAGTGGTTTTTCAACACTAACACAAGTGCAAAAAGTGGTTTTTCCACACTAATACAAGTGCAAAAGTGGTTTCCTGCACCAACACAAGTGCGAAAAGTGGTTTTTCAACACTAACACAAGTGCGAAACGTGGTTTTTCAAAACTAACACAAGTGCGGAAAGTGTTTTTTCCACACTAATACAAGTGCAAAAGTGGTTTCCTGCAGCAACACAAGTGCGAAAAGTGGTTTTTCAACACTAACACAAGTGCGAAAAGTGGTTTTTCAACACTAACACAAGTGCGAAAAGTGTTTTTCCACAGTAATACAAGTGCAAAAGTGGTTTCCTGCACCAACACAAGTGCGAAAAGTGGTTTTTCAACACAAACACAAGTGCGAAAAGTGGTTTTTCAACACTAACACAAGTGCGAAAAGTGGTTTTTCAACACTATCTCAAGTGCAAAAATTGTTTTTTCCACACTAATACAAGTGCAAAAGTGGTTTCCTGCACCAACACAAGTGCGAAAAGTGGTTTTTCAACACTAGCACAAGTGCGAAAAGTGGTTTTTCAACACTAACACAAGTGCGAAAAGTGTTTTTTCCACACTAATACAAGTGCAAAAGTGGTTTCCTGCACCAACAAAAGTGCGAAAAGTGGCTTTTCAACACTAACACAAGTGCGAAAAGTGGTTTTTCAACACTAACACAAGTGCGAAAAGTGTTTTTTCCACACTAATACAAGTGCAAAAGTGGTTTCCTGCACCAACACAAGTGCGAAAAGTGGTTTTTCAACACTAACACAGGTGCGAAAAGTGGTTTTTCAACACTAACACAAGTGCGAAAAGTGGTTTTTCAACACTATCACAAGTGCAAAACGTGTTTTTTCCACACTAATACAAGTGCAAATGTGGTTTCCTGCACCAACACAAGTGTGAAAAGTGGTTTTCCAACACTAACACAAGTGCGAAAAGTGGTTTTTCAACACTAACACAAGTGCGAAAAGTGGTTTTTCCACACTAATACAAGTGGAAAAGTGGTTTCCTGCACCAACACAAGTGCGAAAAGTGGTTTTTCAACACTAACACAAGTGCGAAAAGTGGTTTTTCAACACTATCACAAGTGCAAAAAGTGTTTTTTTCCACACTAATACAAGTGCAAAAGTGGTTTCCTGCACCAACACAAGTGCGAAAAGTGGTTTTTCAACACTAACACAAGTGCGAAAAGTGGTTTTTCAACACTAACACAAGTGCGAAAAGTGGTTTTTCAACACTAACACAAGTGCGAAAAGTGGTTTTTCAACACTAACACAAGTGCGAAAAGTGGTTTTTCCACACTAATACAAGTGCAAAAGTGGTTTCCTGCACCAACACAAGTGCGAAAAGTGGTTTTTCAACACTAACACAAGTGCGAAACGTGGTTTTTCAACACTAACACAAGTGCGGAAAGTGTTTTTTCCACACTAATACAAGTGCAAAAGTGGTTTCCTGCAGCAACACAAGTGCGAAAAGTGGTTTTTCAACACTAACACAAGTGCGAAAAGTGGTTTTTCAACACTAACACAAGTGCGAAAAGTGGTTTTTCAACACTAACACAAGTGCGAAAAGTGTTTTTTCCACATTAATACAAGTGCAAAAGTGGTTTCCTGCACCAACACAAGTGCGAAAAGTGGTTTTTCAATACTAACACAAGTGCGAAAAGTGGTTTTTCAACACTAACTCAAGTGCGAAAAGTGGTTTTTCAACACTAACACAAGTGCGAAAAGTGGTTTTTCCACACTAATACAAAAGTGCGGAAAGTGGTTTCCACACTAATACAGGTGCAAAAGTGGTTTCCTGCAGCAACACAAGTGCGAAAAGTGGTTTTTCAACACTAACACAAGTGCGAAAAGTGGTTTTTCAACACTATCTCAAGTGCAAAAAGTGTTTTTTCCACACTAATACAAGTGCAAAAGTGGTTTCCTGCACCAACACAAGTGCGAAAAGTGGTTTTTCAACACTAGCACAAGTGCGAAAAGTGGTTTTTCAACACTAACACAAGTGCGAAAAGTGGTTTTTCCACACTAATACAAAAGTGCGGAAAGTGGTTTCCACACTAATACAAGTGCAAAAGTGGTTTCCTGCAGCAACACAAGTGCGAAAAGTGGTTTTTGAACACTAACACAAGTGCGAAAAGTGGTTTTTCAACACTAACACAAGTGCGAAAAGTGTTTTTTCCACAGTAATACAAGTGCAAAAGTGGTTTCCTGCACCAACACAAGTGCGAAAAGTGGTTTTTCAACACAAACACAAGTGCGAAAAGTGGTTTTTCAACACTAACACAAGTGCGAAAAGTGGTTTTTCAACACTATCTCAAGTGCAAAAAGTGTTTTTTCCACACTAATACAAGTGCAAAAGTGGTTTCCTGCACCAACACAATTGCGAAAAGTGGTTTTTTAACACTAACACAAGTGCGAAAAGTGGTTTTTCAACACTAACACAATTGCGAAAAGTGTTTTTTCCACACAAATACAAGTGCAAAAGTGGTTTCCTGCACCAACACAAGTGCGAAAAGTGGTTTTTCAACACTAACACAAGTGCGAAAAGTGGTTTTTCAACACTAACACAAGTGCGAAAAGTGGTTTTTCAACACTAACACAAGTGCGAAAAGTGGTTTTTCAACACTATCACAAGTGCAAAAAGTGTTTTTTCCACACTAATACAAGTGCAAAAGTGGTTTCCTGCACCAACACAAGTGCGAAAAGTGGTTTTTCAACACTAACACAAGTGCGAAAAGTGGTTTTTCAACACTAACACAAGTGCGAAAAGTGGTTTTTCAACACTAACACAAGTGCGAAAAGTGGTTTTTCCACACTAATACAAGTGCAAAAGTGGTTTCCTGCACCAACACAAGTGCGAAAAGTGGTTTTTCAACACTAACACAAGTGCGAAAAGTGGTTTTTCAACACTAACACAAGTGCGAAAAGTGTTTTTTCCACACTAATACAAGTGCAAAAGTGGTTTCCTGCACCAACACAAGTGCGAAAAGTGGTTTTTCAACACTAACACAAGTGCGAAAAGTGGTTTTTCAACACTAACACAAGTGCGAAAAGTGGTTTTTCAACACTAACACAAGTGCGAAAAGTGGTTTTTCAACACTAACTCAAGTGCGAAAAGTGGTTTTTCAACACTAACACAAGTGCAAAAAGTGGTTTTTCCACACTAATACAAGTGCAAAAGTGGTTTCCTGCACCAACACAAGTGCGAAAAGTGGTTTTTCAACACTAACACAAGTGCGAAACGTGGTTTTTCAAAACTAACACAAGTGCGGAAAGTGTTTTTTCCACACTAATACAAGTGCAAAAGTGGTTTCCTGCAGCAACACAAGTGCGAAAAGTGGTTTTTCAACACTAACACAAGTGCGAAAAGTGGTTTTTCAACACTAACACAAGTGCGAAAAGTGTTTTTCCACAGTAATACAAGTGCAAAAGTGGTTTCCTGCACCAACACAAGTGCGAAAAGTGGTTTTTCAACACAAACACAAGTGCGAAAAGTGGTTTTTCAACACTAACACAAGTGCGAAAAGTGGTTTTTCAACACTATCTCAAGTGCAAAAAGTGTTTTTTCCACACTAATACAAGTGCAAAAGTGGTTTCCTGCACCAACACAAGTGCGAAAAGTGGTTTTTCAACACTAGCACAAGTGCGAAAAGTGGTTTTTCAACACTAACACAAGTGCGAAAAGTGTTTTTTCCACACTAATACAAATGCAAAAGTGGTTTCCTGCACCAACACAAGTGCGAAAAGTGGCTTTTCAACACTAACACAAGTGCGAAAAGTGGTTTTTCAACACTAACACAAGTGCGAAAAGTGTTTTTTCCACACTAATACAAGTGCAAAAGTGGTTTCCTGCACCAACACAAGTGCGAAAAGTGGTTTTTCAACACTAACACAGGTGCGAAAAGTGGTTTTTCAACACTAACACAAGTGCAAAACGTGTTTTTTCCACACTAATACAAGTGCAAATGTGGTTTCCTGCACCAACACAAGTGTGAAAAGTGGTTTTCCAACACTAACACAAGTGCGAAAAGTGGTTTTTCAACACTAACACAAGTGCGAAAAGTGGTTTTTCCACACTAATACAAGTGGAAAAGTGGTTTCCTGCACCAACACAAGTGCGAAAAGTGGTTTTTCAACACTAACACAAGTGCGAAAAGTGGTTTTTCAACACTATCACAAGTGCAAAAAGTGTTTTTTTCCACACTAATACAAGTGCAAAAGTGGTTTCCTGCACCAACACAAGTGCGAAAAGTGGTTTTTCAACACTAACACAAGTGCGAAAAGTGGTTTTTCAACACTAACACAAGTGCGAAAAGTGGTTTTTCAACACTAACACAAGTGCGAAAAGTGGTTTTTCAACACTAACACAAGTGCGAAAAGTGGTTTTTCCACACTAATACAAGTGCAAAAGTGGTTTCCTGCACCAACACAAGTGCGAAAAGTGGTTTTTCAACACTAACACAAGTGCGAAACGTGGTTTTTCAACACTAACACAAGTGCGGAAAGTGTTTTTTCCACACTAATACAAGTGCAAAAGTGGTTTCCTGCAGCAACACAAGTGCGAAAAGTGGTTTTTCAACACTAACACAAGTGCGAAAAGTGGTTTTTCAACACTAACACAAGTGCGAAAAGTGGTTTTTCAACACTAACACAAGTGCGAAAAGTGTTTTTTCCACATTAATACAAGTGCAAAAGTGGTTTCCTGCACCAACACAAGTGCGAAAAGTTGTTTTTCAATACTAACACAAGTGCGAAAAGTGGTTTTTCAACACTAACTCAAGTGCGAAAAGTGGTTTTTCAACACTAACACAAGTGCGAAAAGTGGTTTTTCCACACTAATACAAAAGTGCGGAAAGTGTTTTCCACACTAATACAAGTGCAAAAGTGGTTTCCTGCAGCAACACAAGTGCGAAAAGTGGTTTTTCAACACTAACACAAGTGCGAAAAGTGGTTTTTCAACACTATCTCAAGTGCAAAAAGTGTTTTTTCCACACTAATACAAGTGCAAAAGTGGTTTCCTGCACCAACACAAGTGCGAAAAGTGGTTTTTCAACACTAGCACAAGTGCGAAAAGTGGTTTTTCAACACTAACACAAGTGCGAAAAGTGGTTTTTCCACACTAATACAAAAGTGCGGAAAGTGGTTTCCACACTAATACAAGTGCAAAAGTGGTTTCCTGCAGCAACACAAGTGCGAAAAGTGGTTTTTGAACACTAACACAAGTGCGAAAAGTGGTTTTTCAACACTAACACAAGTGCGAAAAGTGTTTTTTCCACAGTAATACAAGTGCAAAAGTGGTTTCCTGCACCAACACAAGTGCGAAAAGTGGTTTTTCAACACAAACACAAGTGCGAAAAGTGGTTTTTCAACACTAACACAAGTGCGAAAAGTGGTTTTTCAACACTATCTCAAGTGCAAAAAGTGTTTTTTCCACACTAATACAAGTGCAAAAGTGGTTTCCTGCACCAACACAAGTGCGAAAAGTGGTTTTTCAACACCAGCACAAGTGCGAAAAGTGGTTTTTGAACACTAACACAAGTGCGAAAAGTGTTTTTTCCACACTAATACAAGTGCAAAAGTGGTTTCCTGCACCAACACAAGTGTGAAAAGTGGCTTTTCAACACTAACACAAGTGCGAAAAGTGGTTTTTCAACACTAACACAAGTGCGAAAAGTGGTTTTTCAACACTATCACAAGTGCAAAACGTGTTTTTTCCACACTAATACAAGTGCAAATGTGGTTTCCTGCACCAACACAAGTGTGAAAAGTGGTTTTTCAACACTAACACAAGTGCGAAAAGTGGTTTTTCAACACTAACACAAGTGCGAAAAGTGGTTTTTCCACACTAATACAAGTGGAA
This sequence comes from Myxine glutinosa, assembly GCF_964187855.1. Classification (NCBI taxonomy): domain Eukaryota; kingdom Metazoa; phylum Chordata; class Myxini; order Myxiniformes; family Myxinidae; genus Myxine; species Myxine glutinosa. The sequence goes on along the minus strand of NW_027618013.1, from coordinate 50,647 downwards.
AAGTGGTTTCCTGCACCAACACAAGTGCGAAAAGTGGTTTTTCAACACTAACACAAGTGCGAAAAGTGGTTTTTCAACACTATCACAAGTGCAAAAAGTGTTTTTTCCACACCAATACAAGTGCAAAAGTGGTTTCCTGCACCAACACAAGTGCGAAAAGTGGTTTTTCAACACTAACACAAGTGCGAAAAGTGGTTTTTCAACACTAACACAAGTGCAAAAAGTGGTTTTTCAACACTAACACAAGTGCGAAAAGTGGTTTCTCAACACTAACACAAGTGCGAAAAGTGGTTTTTCCACACTAATACAAGTGCAAAAGTGGTTTCCTGCACCAACACAAGTGCGAAAAGTGGTTTTTCAACACTAACACAAGTGCGAAAAGTGGTTTTTCAACACTAACACAAGTGCGAAAAGTGGTTTTTCAACACTAACACAAGTGCGAAAAGTGGTTTTTCAACACTAACACAAGTGCAAAAAGTGGTTTTTCCACACTAATACAAGTGCAAAAGTGGTTTCCTGCACCAACAGAAGTGCGAAAAGTGGTTTTTCAACACTAACACAAGTGCGAAAAGTGGTTTTTCAACACTAACACAATTGCGAAAAGTGTTTTTTCCACACAAATACAAGTGCAAAAGTGGTTTCCTGCACCAACACAAGTGCGAAAAGTGGTTTTTCAACACTAACACAAGTGCGAAAAGTGGTTTTTCAACACTAACACAAGTGCGAAAAGTGGTTTTTCAACACTATCACAAGTGCAAAGAGTGTTTTTTCCACACTAATACAAGTGCAAAAGTGGTTTCCTGCACCAACATAAGTGCGAAAAGTGGTTTTTCAACACTAGCACAAGTGCGAAAAGTGGTTTTTGAACACTAACACAAGTGCGAAAAGTGTTTTTTCCACACTAATAGAAGTGCAAAAGTGGTTTCCTGCACCAACACAAGTGCGAAAAGTGGCTTTTCAACACTAACACAAGTGCGAAAAGTGGTTTTTCAACACTAACACAAGTGCGAAAAGTGTTTTTTCCACACTAATACAAGTGCAAAAGTGGTTTCCTGCACCAACACAAGTGCGAAAAGTGGTTTTTCAACACTAACACAGGTGCGAAAAGTGGTTTTTCAACACTAACACAAGTGCGAAAAGTGGTTTTTCAACACTATCACAAGTGCAAAACGTGTTTTTTCCACACTAATACAAGTGCAAATGTGGTTTCCTGCACCAACACAAGTGTGAAAAGTGGTTTTTCAACACTAACACAAGTGCAAAAAGTGGTTTTTCAACACTAACACAAGTGCGAAAAGTGGTTTTTCCACACTAATACAAGTGGAAAAGTGGTTTCCTGCACCAACACAAGTGCGAAAAGTGGTTTTTCAACACGAACACAAGTGTGAAAAGTGTTTTTTCCACACTAATACAAGTGCAAAAGTGGTTTCCTGCACCAACACAAGTGCGAAAAGTGGCTTTTCAACACTAACACAAGTGCGAAAAGTGGTTTTTCAACACTAACACAAGTGCGAAAAGTGTTTTTTCCACACTAATACAAGTGCAAAAGTGGTTTCCTGCACCAACACAAGTGCGAAAAGTGGTTTTTCAACACTAACACAGGTGCGAAAAGTGGTTTTTCAACACTAACACAAGTGCGAAAAGTGGTTTTTCAACACTATCACAAGTGCAAAACGTGTTTTTTCCACACTAATACAAGTGCAAATGTGGTTTCCTGCACCAACACAAGTGTGAAAAGTGGTTTTCCAACACTAACACAAGTGCGAAAAGTGGTTTTTCAACACTAACACAAGTGCGAAAAGTGGTTTTTCCACACTAATACAAGTGGAAAAGTGGTTTCCTGCACCAACACAAGTGCGAAAAGTGGTTTTTCAACACTAACACAAGTGCGAAAAGTGGTTTTTCAACACTATCACAAGTGCAAAAAGTGTTTTTTTCCACACTAATACAAGTGCAAAAGTGGTTTCCTGCACCAACACAAGTGCGAAAAGTGGTTTTTCAACACTAACACAAGTGCGAAAAGTGGTTTTTCAACACTAACACAAGTGCGAAAAGTGGTTTTTCAACACTAACACAAGTGCGAAAAGTGGTTTTTCAACACTAACACAAGTGCGAAAAGTGGTTTTTCCACACTAATACAAGTGCAAAAGTGGTTTCCTGCACCAACACAAGTGCGAAAAGTGGTTTTTCAACACTAACACAAGTGCGAAACGTGGTTTTTCAACACTAACACAAGTGCGGAAAGTGTTTTTTCCACACTAATACAAGTGCAAAAGTGGTTTCCTGCAGCAACACAAGTGCGAAAAGTGGTTTTTCAACACTAACACAAGTGCGAAAAGTGGTTTTTCAACACTAACACAAGTGCGAAAAGTGGTTTTTCAACACTAACACAAGTGCGAAAAGTGTTTTTTCCACATTAATACAAGTGCAAAAGTGGTTTCCTGCACCAACACAAGTGCGAAAAGTGGTTTTTCAATACTAACACAAGTGCGAAAAGTGGTTTTTCAACACTAAATCAAGTGCGAAAAGTGGTTTTTCAACACTAACACAAGTGCGAAAAGTGGTTTTTCCACACTAATACAAAAGTGCGGAAAGTGGTTTCCACACTAATACAAGTGCAAAAGTGGTTTCCTGCAGCAACACAAGTGCGAAAAGTGGTTTTTCAACACTAACACAATTGCGAAAAGTGGTTTTTCAACACTATCTCAAGTGCAAAAAGTGTTTTTTCCACACTAATACAAGTGCAAAAGTGGTTTCCTGCACCAACACAAGTGCGAAAAGTGGTTTTTCAACACTAGCACAAGTGCGAAAAGTGGTTTTTCAACACTAACACAAGTGCGAAAAGTGGTTTTTCCACACTAATACAAAAGTGCGGAAAGTGGTTTCCACACTAATACAAGTGCAAAAGTGGTTTCCTGCAGCAACACAAGTGCGAAAAGTGGTTTTTGAACACTAACACAAGTGCGAAAAGTGGTTTTTCAACACTAACACAAGTGCGAAAAGTGTTTTTTCCACAGTAATACAAGTGCAAAAGTGGTTTCCTGCACCAACACAAGTGCGAAAAGTGGTTTTTCAACACAAACACAAGTGCGAAAAGTGGTTTTTCAACACTAACACAAGTGCGAAAAGTGGTTTTTCAACACTATCTCAAGTGCAAAAAGTGTTTTTTCCACACTAATACAAGTGCAAAAGTGGTTTCCTGCACCAACACAAGTGCGAAAAGTGGTTTTTCAACACCAGCACAAGTGCGAAAAGTGGTTTTTGAACACTAACACAAGTGCGAAAAGTGTTTTTTCCACACTAATACAAGTGCAAAAGTGGTTTCCTGCACCAACACAAGTGCGAAAAGTGGCTTTTCAACACTAACACAAGTGCGAAAAGTGGTTTTTCAACACTAACACAAGTGCGAAAAGTGGTTTTTCAACACTATCACAAGTGCAAAACGTGTTTTTTCCACACTAATACAAGTGCAAATGTGGTTTCCTGCACCAACACAAGTGTGAAAAGTGGTTTTTCAACACTAACACAAGTGCGAAAAGTGGTTTTTCAACACTAACACAAGTGCGAAAAGTGGTTTTTCCACACTAATACAAGTGGAAAAGTGGTTTCCTGCACCAACACAAGTGCGAAAAGTGGTTTTTCAACACTAACACAAGTGCGAAAAGTGGTTTTTCAACACTATCACAAGTGCAAAAAGTGTTTTTTCCACACCAATACAAGTGCAAAAGTGGTTTCCTGCACCAACACAAGTGCGAAAAGTGGTTTTTCAACACTAACACAAGTGCGAAAAGTGGTTTTTCAACACTAACACAAGTGCGAAAAGTGGTTTTTCAACACTAACACAAGTGCGAAAAGTGGTTTCTCAACACTAATACAAGTGCGAAAAGTGGTTTTTCCACACTAATACAAGTGCAAAAGTGGTTTCCTGCACCAACACAAGTGCGAAAAGTGGTTTTTCAACACTAACACAAGTGCGAAAAGTGGTTTTTCAACACTAACACAAGTGCGAAAAGTGGTTTTTCAACACTAACACAAGTGCGAAAAGTGGTTTTTCAACACTAACACAAGTGCAAAAAGTGGTTTTTCCACACTAATACAAGTGCAAAAGTGGTTTCCTGCACCAACAGAAGTGCGAAAAGTGGTTTTTCAACACTAACACAAGTGCGAAAAGTGGTTTTTCAACACTAACACAATTGCGAAAAGTGTTTTTTCCACACAAATACAAGTGCAAAAGTGGTTTCCTGCACCAACACAAGTGCGAAAAGTGGTTTTTCAACACTAACACAAGTGCGAAAAGTGGTTTTTCAACACTAACACAAGTGCGAAAAGTGGTTTTTCAACACTATCACAAGTGCAAAGAGTGTTTTTTCCACACTAATACAAGTGCAAAAGTGGTTTCCTGCACCAACATAAGTGCGAAAAGTGGTTTTTCAACACTAGCACAAGTGCGAAAAGTGGTTTTTGAACACTAACACAAGTGCGAAAAGTGTTTTTTCCACACTAATAGAAGTGCAAAAGTGGTTTCCTGCAGCAACACAAGTGCGAAAAGTGGCTTTTCAACACTAACACAAGTGCGAAAAGTGGTTTTTCAACACTAACACAAGTGCGAAAAGTGTTTTTTCCACACTAATACAAGTGCAAAAGTGGTTTCCTGCACCAACACAAGTGCGAAAAGTGGTTTTTCAACACTAACACAGGTGCGAAAAGTGGTTTTTCAACACTAACACAAGTGCGAAAAGTGGTTTTTCAACACTATCACAAGTGCAAAACGTGTTTTTTCCACACTAATACAAGTGCAAATGTGGTTTCCTGCACCAACACAAGTGTGAAAAGTGGTTTTTCAACACTAACACAAGTGCAAAAAGTGGTTTTTCAACACTAACACAAGTGCGAAAAGTGGTTTTTCCACACTAATACAAGTGGAAAAGTGGTTTCCTGCACCAACACAAGTGCGAAAAGTGGTTTTTCAACACTAACACAAGTGCGAAAAGTGGTTTTTCAACACTATCACAAGTGCAAAAAGTGTTTTTTCCACACTAATACAAGTGCAAAAGTGGTTTCCTGCACCAACACAAGTGCGAAAAGTGGTTTTTCAACACTAACACAAGTGCGAAAAGTGGTTTTTCAACACTAACACAAGTGCGAAAAGTGGTTTTTCAACACTAACACAAGTGCGAAAAGTTGTGTTTCAACACTAACACAAGTGCGAAAAGTGGTTTTTCAACACTAACACAAGTGCGAAAAGTGGTTTTTCCACACTAATACAAGTGCAAAAGTGGTTTCCTGCATCAACACAAGTGCGAAAAGTGGTTTTTCAACACTAACACAAGTGCGAAAAGTGGTTTTTCAACACTAACACAAGTGCGAAAAGTGGTTTTTCAACACTAACACAAGTGCGAAAAGTGGTTTTTCAACACTAACACAAGTGCGAAAAGTGGTTTTTCCACACTAATACAAGTGCAAAAGTGGTTTCCTGCACCAACACAAGTGCGAAAAGTGGTTTTTCAACACTAACACAAGTGCGAAAAGTGGTTTTTCAACACTATCACAAGTGCAAAAAATGTTTTTTCCACACTAATACAAGTGCAAAAGTGGTTTCCTGCACCAACACAAGTGCGAAAAGTGGTTTTTCAACACTAACACAAGTGCGAAAAGTGGTTTTTCAACACTAACACAATTGCGAAAAGTGTTTTTTCCACACAAATACAAGTGCAAAAGTGGTTTCCTGCACCAACACAAGTGCGAAAAGTGGTTTTTCAACACTAACACAAGTGCGAAAAGTGGTTTTCAACACTAACACAAGTGCGAAAAGTGGTTTTTCAACACTATCACAAGTGCAAAAAGTGTTTTTTCCACACTAATACAAGTGCAAAAGTGGTTTCCTGCACCAACACAAGTGCGAAAAGTGGTTTTTCAACACTAACACAAGTGCGAAAAGTGGTTTTTCAACACTAACACAAGTGCGAAAAGTGGTTTTTCAACACTAACACAAGTGCGAAAAGTGGTTTTTCAACACTAACACAAGTGCGAAAAGTGGTTTTTCCACACTAATACAAGTGCAAAAGTGGTTTCCTGCACCAACACAAGTGCGAAAAGTGGTTTTTCAACACTAACACAAGTGCGAAACGTGGTTTTTCAACACTAACACAAGTGCGGAAAGTGTTTTTTCCACACTAATACAAGTGCAAAAGTGGTTTCCTGCAGCAACACAAGTGCGAAAAGTGGTTTTTCAACACTAACACAAGTGCGAAAAGTGGTTTTTCAACACTAACACAAGTGCGAAAAGTGTTTTTTCCACACTAATACAAGTGCAAAAGTGGTTTCCTGCACCAACACAAGTGCGAAAAGTGGTTTTTCAACACAAACACAAGTGCGAAAAGTGGTTTTTCAACACTAACACAAGTGCGAAAAGTGGTTTTTCAACACTATCTCAAGTGCAAAAAGTGTTTTTTCCACACTAATACAAGTGCAAAAGTGGTTTCCTGCACCAACACAAGTGCGAAAAGTGGTTTTTCAACACTAGCACAAGTGCGAAAAGTGGTTTTTCAACACTAACACAAGTGCGAAAAGTGTTTTTTCCACACTAATACAAGTGCAAAAGTGGTTTCCTGCACCAACACAAGTGCGAAAAGTGGCTTTTCAACACTAACACAAGTGCGAAAAGTGGTTTTTCAACACTAACACAAGTGCGAAAATGTTTTTTCCACACTAATACAAGTGCAAAAGTGGTTTCCTGCACCAACACAAGTGCGAAAAGTGGTTTTTCAACACTAACACAGGTGCGAAAAGTGGTTTTTCAACACTAACACAAGTGCGAAAAGTGGTTTTTCAACACTATCACAAGTGCAAAACGTGTTTTTTCCACACTAATACAAGTGCAAATGTGGTTTCCTGCACCAACACAAGTGTGAAAAGTGGTTTTTCAACACTAACACAAGTGCGAAAAGTGGTTTTTCAACACTAACACAAGTGCGAAAAGTGGTTTTTCCACACTAATACAAGTGGAAAAGTGGTTTCCTGCACCAACACAAGTGCGAAAAGTGGTTTTTCAACACTAACACAAGTGCGAAAAGTGGTTTTTCAACACTATCACAAGTGCAAAAAGTGTTTTTTCCACACTAATACAAGTGCAAAAGTGGTTTCCTGCACCAACACAAGTGCGAAAAGTGGTTTTTCAACACTAACACAAGTGCGAAAAGTGGTTTTTCAACACTAACACAAGTGCGAAAAGTGGTTTTTCAACACTAACACAAGTGCGAAAAGTGGTTTTTCAACACTAACACAAGTGCGAAAAGTGGTTTTTCCACACTAATACAAGTGCAAAAGTGGTTTCCTGCACCAACACAAGTGCGAAAAGTCGTTTTTCAACACTAACACAAGTGCGAAAAGTGGTTTTTCAACACTATCACAAGTGCAAAAGATGGTTTTTCCACACTAATACAAGTGCAAAAGTGGTTTCCTGCACCAACACAAGTGCGAAAAGTGGTTTTTCAACACTAACACATGTGCGAAAAGTGGTTTTTCAACACTAACACAAGTGCGAAAAGTGGTTTTTCAACACTAACACAATTGCGAAAAGTGTTTTTTCCACACAAATACAAGTGCAAAAGTGGTTTCCTGCACCAACACAAGTGCGAAAAGTGGTTTTTCAACACTAACACAAGTGCGAAAAGTGGTTTTTCAACACTAACACAAGTGCGAAAAGTGGTTTTTCAACACTAACACAAGTGCGAAAAGTGGTTTTTCAACACTATCACAAGTGCAAAAAGTGTTTTTTCCACACTAATACAAGTGCAAAAGTGGTTTCCTGCACCAACACAAGTGCGAAAAGTGGTTTTTCAACACTAACACAAGTGCGAAAAGTGGTTTTTCAACACTAACACAAGTGCAAAAAGTGGTATTTCAACACTAACACAAGTGTGAAAAGTGGTTTTTCCACACTAATACAAGTGCAAAAGTGGTTTCCTGCACCAACACAAGTGCGAAAAGTGGTTTTTCAACACTAACACAAGTGCGAAAAGTGGTTTTTCAACACTATCACAAGTGCAAAAAGTGTTTTTTCCACACTAATACAAGTGCAAAAGTGGTTTCCTGCACCAACACAGGTGCGAAAAGTGGTTTTTCAACACTAACACAAGTGTGAAAAGTGTTTTTTCCACACTTATACAAGTGCAAAAGTGGTTTCCTGCACCAACACAAGTGCGAAAAGTGGTTTTTCAACACTAACACAAGTGCGAAAAGTGGTTTTTCAACACTATCACAAGTGCAAAAAGTGTTTTTTCCACACTAATACAAGTGCAAAAGTGGTTTCCTGCAGCAACACAAGTGCGAAAAGTGGTTTTTCAACACTAACACAAGTGCGAAAAGTGGTTTTTCAACACTAACACAAGTGCGAAAAGTGGTTTTTCCACACTAATACAAGTGCAAAAGTGGTTTCCTGCACCAACACAAGTGCGAAAAGTGGTTTTTCAACACTAACACACGTGCGAAAAGTGGTTTTTCAACACTAACACAAGTGCGAAAAGTGGTTTTTCAACACTAACACAAGTGCGAAAAGTGGTTGTTCCACACTAAAACAAGTGCAAAAGTGGTTTCCTGCACCAACACAAGTGCGAAAAGTGGTTTTTCAACACTAACACAAGTGCGAAAAGTGGTTTTTCAACACTATCACAAGTGCAAAAAGTGTTTTTTCCACACTAATACAAGTGCAAAAGTGGTTTCCTGCACCAACACAAGTGCGAAAAGTGGTTTTTCAACACTAACACAAGTGCGAAAAGTGGTTTTTCAACACTAACACAAGTGCGAAAAGTGGTTTTTCAACACTATCAAAGTGCGAAAAGTGGTTTTTCCACACTAATACAAGTGCAAAAGTGGTTTCCTGCACCAACACAAGTGCGAAAAGTGGTTTTTCAACACTAACACAAGTGCGAAAAGTGGTTTTTCAACACTATCACAAGTGCAAAAAGTGTTTTTTCCACACTAATGCAAGTGCAAAAGTGGTTTCCTGTACCAACACAAGTGCGAAAAGTGGTTTTTCAACACTAACACAAGTACGAAAAGTGGTTTTTCAACACTAACACAAGTGCGAAAAGTGGTTTTTCAACACTAACACAAGTGCGAAAAGTGGTTTTTCAACACTATCACAAGTGCAAAAAGTGGTTTTTCAACACTAACACAAGTGCGAAAAGTGGTTTTTCAACACTATCACAAGTGCAAAAAGTGGTTTTTCCACACTAATACAAGTGCAAAAGTGGTTTCCTGCACCAACACAAGTGCGAAAAGTGGTTTTTCAACACTAACACAAGTGCGAAAAGTGGGTTTTCAACACTATCACAAGTGCAAAAAGTGTTTTTCCACACTAATACAAGTGCAAAAGTGGTTTCCTGCACCAACACAAGTGCGAAAAGTGGTTTTTCCACACTAATACAAGTGCGAAAAGGGGTTTTTCAACACAAACACAAGTGCGAAAAGTGGTTTTTCAACACTAACACAAGTGCGAAAAGTGGTTTTTCAACACTATCACAAGTGCAAAAAGTGTTTTTTCCACACTAATACAAGTGCAAAAGTGGTTTCCTGCACCAACACAGGTGCGAAAAGTGGTTTTTCAACACTAACACAAGTGCGAAAAGTGGTTTTTCAACACTAACACAAGTGCGAAAAGTGGGTTTTCAACACTATCACAAGTGCAAAAAGTGTTTTTTCCACACTAATACAAGTGCAAAAGTGGTTTCCTGCACCAACACAAGTGCGAAAAGTGTTTTTTCCACACTAATACAAGTGCGAAAAGGGGTTTTTCAACACAAACACAAGTGCGAAAAGTGGTTTTTCAACACTAACACAAGTGCGAAAAGTGGTTTTTCAACACTATCACAAGTGCAAAAACTGTTTTTTCCACACTAATACAAGTGCAAAAGTGGTTTCCTGCACCAACACAGGTGCGAAAAGTGGTTTTTCAACACTAACACAAGTGTGAAAAGTGTTTTTTCCACACTTATACAAGTGCAAAAGTGGTTTCCTGCACCAACACAAGTGCGAAATGTGGTTTTTCAACACTAACACAAGTGCGAAAAGTGGTTTTTCAACACTAACACAAGTGCGAAAAGTGGTTTTTCCACACTAATACAAGTGCAAAAGTGGTTTCCTGCACCAACACAAGTGCGAAAAGTGGTTTTTCAACATTAACACAAGTGCGAAAAGTGGTTTTTCAACACTATCACAAGTGCAAAAAGTGTTTTTTCCACACTAATACAAGTGCAAAAGTGGTTTCCTGCAGCAACACAAGTGCGAAAAGTGGTTTTTCAAAACTAACACAAGTGCGAAAAGTGGTTTTTCCACACTAATACAAGTGCAAAAGTGGTTTCCTGCACCAACACAAGTGCGAAAAGTGGTTTTTCAACACTAACACACGTGCAAAAAGTGGTTTTTCCACACTAATACAAGTGCAAAAGTGGTTTCCTGCACCAACACAAGTGCGAAAAGTGGTTTTTCAACACTAACACACGTGCAAAAAGTGGTTTTTCAACACTAACACAAGTGCGAAAAGTGGTTTTTCCACACTAATACAAGTGCAAAAGTGGTTTCCTGCACCAACACAAGTGCGAAAAGTGGTTTTTCAACACTAACACACGTGCAAAAAGTGGTTTTTCAACACTAATACAAGTGCGAAAAGTGGTTTTTCAACACTAACACAAGTGCGAAAAGTGGTTTTTCCACACTAAAACAAGTGCAAAAGTGGTTTCCTGCACCAACACAAGTGCGAAAAGTGGTTTTTCAACACTAACACAAGTGCGAAAAGTGGTTTTTCAACACTATCACAAGTGCAAAAAGTGTTTTTTCCACACTAATACAAGTGCAAAAGTGGTTTCCTGCACCAATACAAGTGCGAAAAGTGGTTTTTCAACACTAACACAAGTGCGAAAAGTGGTTTTTCAACACTAACACAAGTGCGAAAAGTGGTTTTTCAACACTATCAAAGTGCGAAAAGTGGTTTTTCCACACTAATACAAGTGCAAAAGTGGTTTCCTGCACCAACACAAGTGCGAAAAGTGGTTTTTCAACACTAACACAAGTGCGAAAAGTGGTTTTTCAACACTATCACAAGTGCAAAAAGTGTTTTTTCCACACTAATGCAAGTGCAAAAGTGGTATCCTGCACCAACACAAGTGCGAAAAGTGGTTTTTCAACACTAACACAAGTACGAAAAGTGCTTTTTCAACACTAACACAAGTGCGAAAAGTGGTTTTTCAACACTAACACAAGTGCGAAAAGTGGTTTTTCAACACTATCACAAGTGCAAAAAGTGGTTTTTCAACACTAACACAAGTGTGAAAAGTGGTTTTTCAACACTATCACAAGTGCAAAAAGTGGTTTTTCCACACTAATACAAGTGCAAAAGTGGTTTCCTGCACCAACACAAGTGCGAAAAGTGGTTTTTCAACACTAACACAAGTGCGAAAAGTGGGTTTTCAACACTATCACAAGTGCAAAAAGTGTTTTTTCCACACTAATACAAGTGCAAAAGTGGTTTCCTGCACCAACACAAGTGCGGAAAGTGTTTTTTCCACACTAATACAAGTGCGAAAAGGGGTTTTTCAACACAAACACAAGTGCGAAAAGTGGTTTTTCAACACTAACACAAGTGCGAAAAGTGGTTTTTCAACACTAACACAAGTGCGAAAAGTGTTTTTTCCACACTAATACAAGTGCAAAGGTGGTTTCCTGCACCAACACAAGTGCGAAAAGTGGTTTTTCCACACTAATACAAGTGCGAAAAGTGGTTTTTCAACACAAACACAAGTGCGAAAAGTGGTTTTTCAACACTAACACAAGTGCGAAAAGTAGTTTTTCAACACTAACACAAGTGCGAAAAGTGGTTTTTCAACACTAACACAAGTGCGAAAAGTGTTTTTTCCACACTAATACAAGTGCAAAAGTGGTTTCCTGCACCAACACAAGTGCGAAAAGTGGTTTTTCAACACTAACACAAGTGCGAAAAGTGGTTTTTCAACACTAACACAAGTGCGAAAAGTGGTTTTTCAACACTAACTCAAGTGCGAAAAGTGGTTTTTCAACACTAACATAAGTGCGAAAAGTGGTTTTTCCACACTAATACAAGTGCAAAAGTGGATTCCTGCACCAACACAAGTGCGAAAAGTGGTTTTTCAACACTAACACAAGTGCAAAACATGGTTTTTCAACACTAACACAAGTGCGGAAAGTGTTTTTTCCACACTAATACAAGTGCAAAAGTGGTTTCCTGCAGCAACACAAGTGCGAAAAGTGGTTTTTCAACACTAACACAAGTGCGAAAAGTGGTTTTTCAACACTAACACAAGTGCGAAAAGTGTTTCTTCCACACTAATACAAGTGCAAAAGTGGTTTCCTGCACCAACACAAGTGCGAAAAGTGGTTTTTCAACACTAACACAAGTGCGAAAAGTGGTTTTTCAACACTAACACAAGTGCGAAAAGTGGTTTTTCAACACTATCTCAAGTGCAAAAAGTGTTTTTTCCACACTAATACAAGTGCAAAAGTGGTTTCCTGCACCAACACAAGTGCGAAAAGTGGTTTTTCAACACTAGCACAAGTGCGAAAAGTGGTTTTTCAACACTAACACAAGTGCGAAAAGTGTTTTTCCACACTAATACAAGTGCAAAAGTGGTTTCCTGCACCAACACAAGTGCGAAAAGTGGCTTTTCAACACTAACACAAGTGCGAAAAGTGGTTTTTCAACACTAACGCAAGTGCGAAAAGTGTTTTTTCCACACTAATACAAGTGCAAAAGTGGTTTCCTGCACCAACACAAGTGCGAAAAGTGGTTTTTCAACACTAACACAGGTGCGAAAAGTGGTTTTTCAACACTAACACAAGTGCGAAAAGTGGTTTTTCAACACTATCACAAGTGCAAAACGTGTTTTTTCCACACTAATACAAGTGCAAATGTGGTTTCCTGCACCAACACAAGTGTGAAAAGTGGTTTTTCAACACTGACACAAGTGCGAAAAGTTGTTTTTCAACACTAACACAAGTGCGAAAAGTGGTTTTTCCACACTAATACAAGTGGAAAAGTGGTTTCCTGCACCAACACAAGTGCGAAAAGTGGTTTTTCAACACTAACACAAGTGCGAAAAGTGGTTTTTCAACACTATCACAAGTGCAAAAAGTGTTTTTTCCACACTAATACAAGTGCAAAAGTGGTTTCCTGCACCAACACAAGTGCGAAAAGTGGTTTTTCAACACTAACACAAGTGCGAAAAGTGGTTTTTCAACACTAACACAAGTGCGAAAAGTGGTTTTTCAACACTAACACAAGTGCGAAAAGTGGTTTTTCAACACTAACACAAGTGCGAAAAGTGGTTTTTCCACACTAATACAAGTGCAAAAGTGGTTTCCTGCACCAACACAAGTGCGAAAAGTGGTTTTTAAACACTAACACAAGTGCGAAAAGTGGTTTTTCAACACTAACACAAGTGCGAAAAGTGGTTTTTCAACACTAACACAAGTGCGAAAAGTGGTTTTTCAACACTAACACAAGTGCGAAAAGTGGTTTTCCCACACTAATACAAGTGCAAAAGTGGTTTCCTGCACCAACACAAGTGCGAAAAGTCGTTTTTCAACACTAACACAAGTGCGAAAAGTGGTTTTTCAACACTATCACAAGTGCAAAAAGTGGTTTTTCAACACTAACACAAGTGCGAAAAGTGTTTTTTCCACACAAATACAAGTGCAAAAGTGGTTTCCTGCACCAACACAAGTGCGAAAAGTGGTTTTTCAACACTAACACAAGTGCAAAAAGTGGTTTTTCAACACTAACACAAGTGCGAAAAGTGTTTTTTCCACACAAATACAAATGCAAAAGTGGTTTCCTGCACCAACACAAGTGCGAAAAGTGGTTTTTCAACACTAACACAAGTGCGAAAAGTGGTTTTTCAACACTAACACAAGTGCGAAAAGTGGTTTTTCAACACTATCACAAGTGCAAAAAGTGTTTTACCACACTAATGCAAGTGCAAAAGTGGTTTCCTGCACCAACACAAGTGCGAAAAGTGGTTTTTCAACACTAACACAAGTGCGAAAAGTGGTTTTTCAACACTAACAAGTGCGAAAAGTGGTTTTTCAACACTAACACAAGTGCGAAAAGTGGTTTTTCCACACTAATACAATTGCAAAAGTGGTTTCCTGCACCAACACAAGTGCGAAAAGTGGTTTTTCAACACTAACACAAGTGCGAAAAGTGGTTTTTCAACACTATCACAAGTGCAAAAAGTGTTTTTTCCACACTAATACAAGTGCAAAAGTGGTTTCCTGCACCAACACAGGTGCGAAAAGTGGTTTTTCAACACTAACACAAGTTCGAAAAGTGGTTTTTCAACACTAACACAAGTGTGAAAAGTGTTTTTTCCACACTTATACAAGTGCAAAAGTGGTTTCCTGCACCAACACAAGTGCGAAAAGTGGTTTTTCAACACTAAAACAAGTGCGAAAAGTGTTTTTTCCACACTAATACAAGTGCAAAAGTGGTTTCCTGCACCAACACAAGTGCGAAAAGTGGTTTTTCAACACTAACACAAGTGCGAAAAGTGGTTTTTCAACACTAACACAAGTGCGAAAAGTGGTTTTTCAACACTATCACAAGTGCGAAAAGTGGTTTTTTAACACTAACACAAGTGCGAAAAGTGGTTTTTCAACACTAACACAAGTGCGAAAAGTGGTTTTTCAACACTATCACAAGTGCAAAAAGTGTTTTTTCCACACTAATACAAGTGCAAAAGTGGTTTCCTGCACAAACACAAGTGCGAAAAGTGGATTTTTCAACACTAACACAAGTGCGAAAAGTGGTTTTTCAACACTAACACAAGTGCGAAAAGTGGTTTTTCAACACTAACACAAGTGCGAAAAGTGGTTTTTCAACACTAACACAAGTGCGAAAAGTGGTTTTTCAACACTATCACAAGTGCAAAAAGTGTTTTTTCCACACTAATACAAGTGCAAAAGTGGTTTCCTGCACCAACACAAGTGCGAAAAGTGGTTTTTCAACACTAACACAAGTGCGAAAAGTGGTTTTTCAACACTAACACAAGTGCGAAAAGTGGTTTTTCAACACTAACACAAGTGCGAAAAGTGGTTTTTCAACACTAACACAAGTGCGAAAAGTGGTTTTTCCACACTAATATAAGTGCAAAAGTGGTTTCCTGCACCAACACAAGTGCGAAAAGTGGTTTTTAAACACTAACACAAGTGCGAAAAGTGGTTTTTCAACACTAACACAAGTGCGAAAAGTGGTATTTCAACACTAACACAAGTGCGAAAAGTGGTTTTTCAACACTAACACAAGTGCGAAAAGTGGTTTTTCCACACTAATACAAGTGCAAAAGTGGTTTCCTGCACCAACACAAGTGCGAAAAGTGGTTTTTCAACACTAACACAAGTGCGAAAAGTGGTTTTTCAACACTATCACAAGTGCAAAAAGTGTTTTTTCCACACTAATACAAGTGCAAAAGTGGTTTCCTGCACCAACACAGGTGCGAAAAGTGGTTTTTCAACACTAACACAAGTTCGAAAAGTGGTTTTTTAACACTAACACAAGTGTGAAAAGTGTTTTTTCCACACTTATACAAGTGCAAAAGTGGTTTCCTGCACCAACACAAGTGCGAAAAGTGGTTTTTCAACACTAACACAAGTGCGAAAAGTGTTTTTTCCACACTAATACAAGTGCAAAAGTGGTTTCCTGCACCAACACAAGTGCGAAAAGTGGTTTTTCAACACTAACACAAGTGCGAAAAGTGGTTTCCTGCACCAACACAAGTGCGAAAAGTGGTTTTTCAACACTAACACAAGTGCGAAAAGTGGTTTTTCAACACTAACAAGTGCGAAAAGTGGTTTTTCAACACTAACACAAGTGCGAAAAGTGGTTTTTCCACACTAATACAAGTGCAAAAGTGGTTTCCTGCACCAACACAAGTGCGAAAAGTGGTTTTTCAACACTAACACAAGTGCGAAAAGTGGTTTTTCAACACTATCACAAGTGCAAAAAGTGTTTTTTCCACACTAATACAAGTGCAAAAGTGGTTTCCTGCACCAACACAGGTGCGAAAAGTGGTTTTTCAACACTAACACAAGTTCGAAAAGTGGTTTTTCAACACTAACACAAGTGTGAAAAGTGTTTTTTCCACACTTATACAAGTGCAAAAGTGGTTTCCTGCACCAACACAAGTGCGAAAAGTGGTTTTTCAACACTAACACAAGTGCGAAAAGTGTTTTTTCCACACTAATACAAGTGCAAAAGTGGTTTCCTGCACCAACACAAGTGCGAAAAGTGGTTTTTCAACACTAACACAAGTGCGAAAAGTGGTTTTTCAACACTAACACAAGTGCGAAAAGTGGTTTTTCAACACTATCACAAGTGCGAAAAGTGGTTTTTCAACACTAACACAAGTGCGAAAAGTGGTTTTTCAACACTAACACAAGTGCGAAAAGTGGTTTTTCAACACTATCACAAGTGCAAAAAGTGTTTTTTCCACACTAATACAAGTGCAAAAGTGGTTTCCTGCACAAACACAAGTGCGAAAAGTGGATTTTTCAACACTAACACAAGTGCGAAAAGTGGTTTTTCAACACTAACACAAGTGCGAAAAGTGGTTTTTCAACACTAACACAAGTGTGAAAAGTGGTTTTTCAACACTAACACAAGTGCGAAAAGTGGTTTTTCAACACTATCACAAGTGCAAAAAGTGTTTTTTCCACACTAATACAAGTGCAAAAGTGGTTTCCTGCACCAACACAAGTGCGAAAAGTGGTTTTTCAACACTAACACAAGTGCGAAAAGTGGTTTTTCAACACTAACACAAGTGCGAAAAGTGGTTTTTCAACACTAACACAAGTGCGAAAAGTGGTTTTTCAACACTAACACAAGTGCGAAAAGTGGTTTTTCCACACTAATACAAGTGCAAAAGTGGTTTCCTGCACCAACACAAGTGCGAAAAGTGGTTTTTAAACACTAACACAAGTGCGAAAAGTGGTTTTTCAACACTAACATAAGTGCGAAAAGTGGTTTTTCAACACTAACACAAGTGCGAAAAGTGGTTTTTCAACACTAACACAAGTGCGAAAAGTGGTTTTTCCACACTAATACAAGTGCAAAAGTGGTTTCCTGCACCAACACAAGTGCGAAAAGTGGTTTTTCAACACTAACACAAGTGCGAAAAGTGGTTTTTCAACACTATCACAAGTGCAAAAAGTGTTTTTTCCACACTAATACAAGTGCAAAAGTGGTTTCCTGCACCAACACAGGTGCGAAAAGTGGTTTTTCAACACTAACACAAGTTCGAAAAGTGGTTTTTTAACACTAACACAAGTGTGAAAAGTGTTTTTTCCACACTTATACAAGTGCAAAAGTGGTTTCCTGCACCAACACAAGTGCGAAAAGTGGTTTTTCAACACTAACACAAGTGCGAAAAGTGTTTTTTCCACACTAATACAAGTGCAAAAGTGGTTTCCTGCACCAACACAAGTGCGAAAAGTGGTTTTTCAACACTAACACAAGTGCGAAAAGTGGTTTTTCAACACTAACACAAGTGCGAAAAGTGGTTTTTCAACACTATCACAAGTGCGAAAAGTGGTTTTTCAACACTAACACAAGTGCGAAAAGTGGTTTTTCAACACTAACACAAGTGCGAAAAGTGGTTTTTCAACACTATCACAAGTGCAAAAAGTGTTTTTTCCACACTAATACAAGTGCAAAAGTGGTTTCCTGCACAAACACAAGTGCGAAAAGTGGATTTTTCAACACTAACACAAGTGCGAAAAGTGGTTTTTCAACACTAACACAAGTGCGAAAAGTGGTTTTTCAACACTAACACAAGTGCGAAAAGTGGTTTTTCAACACTAACACAAGTGCGAAAAGTGGTTTTTCAACACTATTACAAGTGCAAAAAGTGTTTTTTCCACACTAATACAAGTGCAAAAGTGGTTTCCTGCACCAACACAAGTGCGAAAAGTGGTTTTTCAACACTAATACAAGTGCGAAAAGTGGTTTTTCAACACTAACACAAGTGCGAAAAGTGGTTTTTCAACACTAACACAAGTGCGAAAAGTGGTTTTTCAACACTAACACAAGTGCGAAAAGTGGTTTTTCAACACTAACACAAGTGCGAAAAGTGGTTTTTCCACACTAATACAAGTGCAAAAGTGGTTTCCTGCACCAACACAAGTGCGAAAAGTGGTTTTTAAACACTAACACAAGTGCGAGAAGTGGTTTTTCAACACTAACACAAGTGCGAAAAGTGGTTTTTAAACACTAACACAAGTGCGAAAAGTGGTTTTTCCACACTAATACAAGTGCAAAAGTGGTTTCCTGCACCAACACAAGTGCGAAAAGTCGTTTTTCAACACTAACACAAGTGCGAAAAGTGGTTTTTCAACACTATCACAAGTGCAAAAAATGTTTTTTCCACACTAATACAAGTGCAAAAGTGGTTTCCTGCACCAACACAAGTGCGAAAAGTGGTTTTTCAACACTAATACAAGTGCAAAAAGTGGTTTTTCAACACTAACACAAGTGCGAAAAGTGGTTTTTCCACACTAATACAAGTGCAAAAGTGGTTTCCTGCACCAACACAAGTGCGAAAAGTGGTTTTTCAACACTAACACAAGTGCGAGAAGTGGTTTTTCAACACTAACACAAGTGCGAAAAGTGGTTTTTAAACACTAACACAAGTGCGAAAAGTGGTTTTTCCACACTAATACAAGTGCAAAAGTGGTTTCCTGCACCAACACAAGTGCGAAAAGTCGTTTTTCAACACTAACACAAGTGCGAAAAGTGGTTTTTCAACACTATCACAAGTGCAAAAAATGTTTTTTCCACACTAATACAAGTGCAAAAGTGGTTTCCTGCACCAACACAAGTGCGAAAAGTGGTTTTTCAACACTAATACAAGTGCAAAAAGTGGTTTTTCAACACTAACACAAGTGCGAAGTGTTTTTTCCACACAAATACAAGTGCAAAAGTGGTTTCCTGCACCAACACAAGTGCGAAAAGTGGTTTTTCAACACTAACACAAGTGCGAAAAGTGGTTTTTCAACACTAACACAAGTGCGAAAAGTGGTTTTTCAACACTATCACAAGTGCAAAAAGTGTTTTTTCCACACTAATACAAGTGCAAAAGTGGTTTCCTGCACCAACACAAGTGCGAAAAGTGGTTTTTCAACACTAACACAAGTGCGAAAAGTGGTTTTTCAACACTAACAAGTGCGAAAAGTGGTTTTTCAACACTAACACAAGTGCGAAAAGTGGTTTTTCCACACTAATACAAGTGCAAAAGTGGTTTCCTGCACCAACACAAGTGCGAAAAGTGGTTTTTCAACACTAACACAAGTGCGAAAAGTGGTTTTTCAACACTATCACAAGTGCAAAAAGTGTTTTTTCCACACTAATACAAGTGCAAAAGTGGTTTCCTGCACCAACACAGGTGCGAAAGGTGGTTTTTCAACACTAGCACAAGTTCGAAAAGTGGTTTTTCAACACTAACACAAGTGTGAAAAGTGTTTTTTCCACACTTATACAAGTGCAAAAGTGGTTTCCTGCACCAACACAAGTGCGAAAAGTGGTTTTTCAACACTAACACAAGTGCGAAAAGTGTTTTTTCCACACTAATACAAGTGCAAAAGTGGTTTCCTGCACCAACACAAGTGCGAAAAGTGGTTTTTCAACACTAACACAAGTGCGAAAAGTGGTTTTTCAACACTAACACAAGTGCGAAAAGTGGTTTTTCAACACTAACACAAGTGCGAAAAGTGGTTTTTCAACACTATCACAAGTGCAAAAAGTGTTTTTTCCACACTAATACAAGTGCAAAAGTGGTTTCCTGCACAAACACACGTGCGAAAAGTGGATTTTTCAACACTAACACAAGTGCGAAAAGTGGTTTTTCAACACTAACACAAGTGCGAAAAGTGGTTTTTCAACACTAACACAAGTGCGAAAAGTGGTTTTTCAACACTAACACAAGTGCGAAAAGTGTTTTTTCCACACTAATACAAGTGCAAAAGTGGTTTCCTGCACCAACACAAGTGCGAAAAGTGGTTTTTCAACACTATCACAAGTGCGAAAAGTGGTTTTTCAACACTAACACAAGTGCGAAAAGTGGTTTTTCAACACTAAGACAGGTGCGAAAAGTGTTTTTTCCACACTAATACAAGTGCAAAAGTGGTTTCCTGCACCAACACAAGTGCAAAAAGTGGTTTTTCAACACTAACACAAGTGCGAAAATTGGTTTTTCAACAGTAGCACAAGTGCGAAAAGTGTTTTTTCCACACTAACACAAGTGCGTAAAGTGGTTTTTCAACACTAACACAAGTGCGAAAAGTGGTTTTTCAACACTAACACAAGTGTGAAAAGTGTTTTTTCCATACTAATACAAGTGCAAAAGTGGTTTCCTGCACCAACACAAGTGCGAAAAGTGGTTTTTCAACACTAACACAAGTGCGAAAAGTCGTTTTTCAACACTATCACAAGTGCAAAAAGTGTTTTTTCCACACTAATACAAGTGCAAAAGTGGTTTCCTGCACCAACACAAGTGCGAAAAGTGGTTTCCTGCACCAACACAGGTGTGAAAAGTGGTTTTTCAACACTAACACAAGTGCGAAAAGTGGTTTTTCAACACTAACACAAGTGCGAAAAGTGGTTTTTCCACACTAATACAAGTGCAAAAGTGGTTTCCTGCACCAACACAAGTGCGAAAAGTGGTTTTTCAACACTAACACACGTGCGAAAAGTGGTTTTTCAACACTAACACAAGTGCGAAAAGTGGTTTTTCAACACTAACACAAGTGCGAAAAGTGGTTTTTCCACACTAATACAAGTGCAAAAGTGGTTTCCTGCACCAACACAAGTGCGAAATGTGGTTTTTCAACACTAACACAAGTGCGAAAAGTGGTTTTTCAACACTATCACAAGTGCAAAAAGTGTTTTTTCCACACTAATACAAGTGCAAAAGTGGTTTCCTGCACTAACACAAGTGCGAAAAGTGGTTTTTCAAAACTAACACAAGTGCGAAAAGTGGTTTTTCAACACTAACACAAGTGCAAAAAGTGGTTTTTCAACACTAACACAAGTGCGAAAAGTGGTTTTTCAACACTATCACAAGTGCGAAAAGTGGTTTTTCCACACTAATACAAGTGCAAAAGTGGTTTCCTGCACCAACACAAGTGCGAAAAGTGGTTTTTCAACACTAACACAAGTGCGGAAAGTGGTTTTTCAACACTATCACAAGTGCAAAAAGTGTTTTTTCCACACTAATGCAAGTGCAAAAGTGGTTTCCTGCACCAACACAAGTGCGAAAAGTGGTTTTTCAACACTAACACAAGTGCGAAAAGTGGTTTTTCAACACTAACACAAGTGCGAAAAGTGGTTTTTCAACACTAACACAAGTGCGAAAAGTGGTTTTTCAACACTATCACAAGTGCAAAAAGTGGTTTTTCCACACTAATACAAGTGCAAAAGTGGTTTACTGCAACAACACAAGTGCGAAAAGTGGTTTTTCAACACTAACACAAGTGCGAAAAGTGGTTTTTCAACACTAACACAAGTGCGAAAAGTGTTTTTTCCACACTAATACAAGTGTGAAAAGGGGTTTTTCAACACAAACACGAGTGCGAAAAGTGGTTTTTCAACACAAACACAAGTGCGAAAAGTGGTTTTTCAACACTAACACAAGTGCGAAAAGTGTTTTTTTCCACACTAATGCAAGTGCAAAAGTGGTTTCCTGCACCAACACAAGTGCGAAAAGTGGTTTTTCAACACTAACACAAGTGCGAAAAGTGGTTTTTCAACACTAACACAAGTGCGAAAAGTGGTTTTTCAACACTAACACAAGTGCGAAAAGTGGTTTTTCAACACTATCACAAGTGCAAAAAGTGGTTTTTCCACACTAATACAAGTGCAAAAGTGGTTTACTGCAACAACACAAGTGCGAAAAGCGGTTTTTCAACACTAACACAAGTGCGAAAAGTGGTTTTTCAACACTAACACAAGTGCGAAAAGTGTTTTTTCCACACTAATACAAGTGTGAAAAGGGGTTTTTCAACACAAACACGAGTGCGAAAAGTGGTTTTTCAACACAAACACAAGTGCGAAAAGTGGTTTTTCAACACTAACACAAGTGCGAAAAGTGTTTTTTTCCACACTAATACAAGTGCAAAGGTGGTTTCCTGCACCAACACAAGTGCGAAAAGTGGTTTTTCCACACTAATACAAGTGCGAAAAGTGGTTTTTCAACACAAACACAAGTGCGAAAAGTGGTTTTTCCACACTAATACAAGTGCGAAAAGTGGTTTTTCAACACAAACACAAGTGCGAAAAGTGTTTTTTCAACACTAACACAAGTGCGAAAAGTGTTTTTTCAACACTAACACAAGTGCGAAAAGTGGTTTTTCAACACTAACACAAGTGCGAAAAGTGTTTTTTCCACACTAATACAAGTGCAAAAGTGGTTTCCTGCACCAACACAAGTGCGAAAAGTGGTTTTTCAACACTAACACAAGTGCGAAAAGTGGTTTTTCAACACTAACACAAGTGCGAAAGTGGTTTTTCAACACTAACACAAGTGCGAAAAGTGGTTTTCAACACTAACACAAGTGCGAAAAGTGTTTTTTCCACACTAATACAAGTCCAAAAGTGGTTTCCTGCACCAACACAAGTGCGAAAAGTGGCTTTTCAACACTAACACAAGTGCGAAAAGTGGTTTTTCAACACTAACACAGGTGCGAAAAGTGGTTTTTCAACACTAACACAAGTGCGAAAAGTCGTTTTTCAACACTATCACAAGTGCAAAACGTGTTTTTTCCACACTAATACAAGTGCAAATGTGGTTTCCTGCACCAACACAAGTGTGAAAAGTGGTTTTTCAACACTAACACAAGTGCGAAAAGTGGTTTTTCAACACTAACACAAGGGCGAAAAGTGGTTTTTCCACACTAATACAAGTGGAAAAGTGGTTTCCTGCACCAACACAAGTGCGAAAAGTGGTTTTTCAACACTAACACAAGTGCGAAAAGTGGTTTTTCAACACTATCACAAGTGCAAAAAGTGTTTTTTCCACACTAATACAAGTGCAAAAGTGGTTTCCTGCACCAACACAAGTGCGAAAAGTGGTTTTTCAACACTAACACAAGTGCGAAAAGTGGTTTTTCAACACTAACACAAGTGCGAAAAGTGTTTTTTCCACACTAATACAAGTGCAAATGTGGAATCCTGCACCAACACAAGTGCGAAAAGTGGTTTTTCAACACTAACACAAGTGCGAAAAGTGGTTTTTCAACACTAACACAAGTGCGAAAAGTGGTTTTTCAACACTAACACAAGTGCGAAAAGTGGTTTTTCAACACTATCACAAGTGCAAAAAGTGTTTTTTCCACACTAATACAAGTGCAAAAGTGGTTTCCTGCACAAACACACGTGCGAAAAGTGGATTTTTCAACACTAACACAAGTGCGAAAAGTGGTTTTTCAACACTAACACAAGTGCGAAAAGTGGTTTTTCAACACTAACACAAGTGCGAAAAGTGGTTTTTCAACACTAACACAAGTGCGAAAAGTGTTTTTTCCACACTAATACAAGTGCAAAAGTGGTTTCCTGCACCAACACAAGTGCGAAAAGTGGTTTTTCAACACTATCACAAGTGCGAAAAGTGGTTTTTCAACACTAACACAAGTGCGAAAAGTGGTTTTTCAACACTAAGACAGGTGCGAAAAGTGTTTTTTCCACACTAATACAAGTGCAAAAGTGGTTTCCTGCACCAACACAAGTGCAAAAAGTGGTTTTTCAACACTAACACAAGTGCGAAAATTGGTTTTTCAACAGTATCACAAGTGCGAAAAGTGTTTTTTCCACACTAACACAAGTGCGAAAAGTGGTTTTTCAACACTAACACAAGTGCGAAAAGTGGTTTTTCAACACTAACGAATCGTCTTCCGGGTTCGGTTGCGAGAGTACGCTGGCGTTGCATATTCGCCGCTTCTCCGACTGGATGGATGTACAGGGTCTGCTTCTACTTTTCTGACCTGACATCTCACACCTGTCCTGCCTTTTCACACCCGCACGTGCCGCGTGTTCTCCGGCTGGATAACGGAATCTGCTTTTGATGGTACGGAATACGGAATCGAAAGGCCCGCTCCCGTTGTTTGTGGCCGTGGCCTTGTTTGCCGGTGGCCTTGTGGTCTTGGTGGCCTTGTGGCCTTGTTTGCCGCTGTGGTCTTGATTAGCGGCTGCAGTCGTTTGCCGCTGCGTTTGCCGCTGCGTTTGCCGCTGCGTTTGCCGCTGCGTTTGCCGCTTTGCCTCCTCGACCTTGGCCTCGTACTCGTCCCTTCGCTCCTGCCTGGCATGGCTCTGAAGTACTCCGCCACAAGGCTTCTTCTGCTCAATACCCGCTCCACCCCATCATGCATCTCTGCCATCAAATCAAATGGACTCCTCCGACGACCCAGGTACATTCACCGTGGCTCCGGTCGCAAGTTTGTTTATTTGCAATCAGGTCACTCCATCCCCGTCCTCTGGTCGGCTCAGCGCACTCTCACTCTTCGTCCCAGCGCACCTGGTCACAGCAACCCACACGATCGCACCTCCTGCCTACGAACCCTGGCTAAATCACCTGAATTCATCCCTGCTGTTCAAAACAACATCAAGCTCACCCTGTTCAACACCCGGTCCCTCAACAATAAATGCCTCATCCTGAACGAATACATCCTGGATAACAAACTGGACTTTCTCTGTCTCACCGAAACCTGGCAACAACCTCTGGACTACTACACACTCAACCTCACCACACCCAATGGATATTCCTACGTCAATAAACCACGCTCGGAGGGCCGAGGTGGTGGAATTGCCGTTATCCACCGTCAAGACATCAAGACCAACCTCATCTCCATCTCATCTGCTCCATCATTTGAACACCTGGCTTTAAAACTCTCTGGTCACACGCAGTCAGTCATGGCTGTCGTCTACCGCCCTCCCAAACCACACCCATCATTCCTGTCTGACTTCTCCTACTTTCTGACCCAGCTATGTTCCCTCTCCCCCTCAATCCTCCTCCTTGGTGATTTCAATATCCACATGGACTCCACTGACTCCACAATAACCACTGACTTCACTGATTTACTCACCTGCTTTAACCTCACTCAACATGTCGACTTTCCTACCCATATCCGTGGTCACATTTTGGACCTTGTCTGCTCCACTGGATTAAATTTGCACCATCTCTATGGCTCCGACCTCACCCTCTCTGACCACTTAGCCATCACTCTGACCATCAACATCCCCGCCCCAACACCAAGGCATTATCGCACAATCAACTTCCGTAAGCTAAACGCTCTTTCACCTACCTCATTCTCATCCACCCTCTCTGAAAAAATGTCCACTTCTCCCTTCATTGACCTCCACACCCCTTCCGACCTCACTGACTACTACAACCACACTCTCTCCTCCTGCCTTGACCAGCTTGCGCCTGTAAAAACCAAAACAGTTTCTTTCACCCATTCTGCTCCCTGGTTTACCCCTGAACTCCACCTGATGAAAACTCGTGCTCGCCAACTTGAAAGACTCCGCAATAAAACGGGTCTCACAGTTCACTCCCAAGCCTACAAGGACCACATACAACACTACAAAGATGCCCTCTCCCGCGCCCGCTCTGCCTACTACTCTCAAATTATCCACTCTGGCTCCGGAAACCCAAAAGCACTCTTCTCGACAATAAACAAACTCCTCCGCCCCCTGAACACCACCACCCAGTCATTCACAGTAGACAACTGCATCTCCTTCCTCTCTTTCTTCCAACGCAAAATTGACAACATCTACAACAGCTTGACCACCGCCGCACCCGCTCCCCCTCCAACCACCTGCCCCCCCTTGTCCTGCCATCCCCTGTCTCGGTTCTCCCCAATCTCTCCTACTGACCTCTCTGAACTCCTCATAGGAATGAAAACTGCCACCTGCACTCTTGACCCCATCCCCTCCAGCTTTGTCAAAGCCTCCCTCCCTGCTCTCTCTCCACTTATCATTGCAACAATAAACTCCTCCCTGTCTACAGGCATCGTCCCACCTTCCCTCAAAATTGCTGCTGTTACCCCCATTCTAAAAAAACCTGGTCTAAACCCTGACACCCTAAACAACTTCAGACCCATCTCCAACCTACCCTTTCTGTCAAAAGTTTTGGAACGCGCTGTAGCCACTCAACTCAAACATCATCTCTCTGCCAATAACCTGTATGAAACATTCCAATCCGGATTCCGCTCCAACCACAGTACTGAAACTGCTCTCCTCAAAATCACCAACGACCTTCTCCTCTCCTCTGACGCTGGCAACCTCAACATTCTCGTCCTCCTCGACCTCAGCGCTGCCTTTGACACCATCGATCACACTATCCTCCTCACCCGACTTGAATCCACCTTTAACGTCACCGGCACTGCCCTCTCTTGGATTAAATCATACCTCTCTGACAGATGCCAGTTCATCTCCATCAATAACTGCAAATCCCCCACTGCTCCCCTCCCCCAAGGTGTCCCCCAAGGTTCAGTTCTTGGCCCCCTCCTCTTCATCCTTTACCTGTCCCCGCTCGGTCACTTAATCCGCCGTCATGGTCTCCAATTCCACTGCTTCGCCGATGACATCCAGCTTTTCATCTCCACCAAGTCCGTCTCCACCGACACCCACTCTATCCTGACAAACTGCATCACTGAAATAAAATCCTGGCTTCAAATCAACTTCCTCAAGCTTAACTGTGATAAATCTGAAATAATCATCATTGGCCCAAAAACGCTCACAAAATCCACCCATAACTTTGCCCTCAACATCGACGGTATCCCAGTATCCACCTCCCCTCACATCCGGAATCTTGGCGTCATCTTTGACCAAACCCTTTCCTTCGACAAATACACTAAACAGATCACAAAGTCAGCCTTCTTTCACCTGAAAAACATTGCCCGTCTCCGCTCATCCCTCTCCTCCACGGCTGCAGAAACCCTCATCCACGCCTTCATCACCTCCCGTCTGGACTACTGCAATAGCCTCCTCTATGGTTCACCCTCAAAAATCACCAATAAACTCCAATACATTCAGAACTCCGCTGCCCGTCTACTCACTCATTCCCGGACCCGTGACCACATCACCCCCGTCCTTTACAAGCTTCACTGGCTCCCCATCCCCCAGAGAATCCAGTACAAAATCCTCCTCTTGACATACAAAGCCCTCCATAACCTGGCCCCATCCTACCTGGCTGACCTCCTCTCCAGACACACTCCCACCCGCAACCTCCGCTCTGCTGGTACCAACCTCCTGACCCCCTCCATCCGGACCAAATTCAGATCCTGGGGGGACAGGGCCTTCTCCATCGCTGCTCCCACCCTCTGGAACTCACTACCTCACACCATCAGAGACTCCTCCTCACTCACCACATTCAAAACATCACTAAAGACCCACCTGTTCAACGCTGCATTCAACATTCAACCCACAGCATTTAACCCCTGACTATCTCTTCTCCTTCTCCCTCCTTTTGCTTTAAATATTTCCCTATTGATTCTTGTCTTTTTGCAATTGTTGTTTTCATGTATTGTTATGCATTATGTTTTCCACTCTGTCAAAGCGCCTTTGGGCTTCTGGAAAAGCGCTATACAAAATAAATGAATTATTATTAATTATTATTATTATAACACAAGTGTGAAAAGTGTTTTTTCCATACTAATACAAGTGCAAAAGTGGTTTCCTGCACCAACACAAGTGCGAAAAGTGGTTTTTCAACACTAACACAAGTGCGAAAAGTCATTTTTCAACACTATCACAAGTGCAAAAAGTGTTTTTTCCACACTAATACAAGTGCAAAAGTGGTTTCCTGCACCAACACAAATGCGAAAAGTGGTTTCTTGCACCAACACAGGTGTGAAAAGTAGTTTTTCAACACTAACACAAGTGCGAAAAGTGGTTTTTCAACACTAACACAAGTGCGAAAAGTGGTTTTTCCACACTAATACAAGTGCAAAAGTGGTTTCCTGCACCAACACAAGTGCGAAAAGTGGTTTTTCAACACTAACACACGTGCGAAAAGTGGTTTTTCAACACTAACACAAGTGCGAAAAGTGGTTTTTCAACACTAACACAAGTGCGAAAAGTGGTTTTTCCACACTAATACAAGTGCAAAAGTGGTTTCCTGCACCAACACAAGTGCGAAATGTGGTTTTTCAACACTAACACAAGTGCGAAAAGTGGTTTTTCAACACTATCACAAGTGCAAAAAGTGTTTTTTCCACACTAATACAAGTGCAAAAGTGGTTTCCTGCACTAACACAAGTGCCAAAAGTGGTTTTTCAAAACTAACACAAGTGCGAAAAGTGGTTTTTCAACACTAACACAAGTGCAAAAAGTGGTTTTTCAACACTAACACAAGTGCGAAAAGTGGTTTTTCAACACTATCACAAGTGCGAAAAGTGGTTTTTCCACACTAATACAAGTGCAAAAGTGGTTTCCTGCACCAAAACAAGTGCGAAAAGTGGTTTTTCAACACTAACACAAGTGCGGAAAGTAGTTTTTCAACACTATCACAAGTGCAAAAAGTGTTTTTTCCACACTAATGCAAGTGCAAAAGTGGTTTCCTGCACCAACACAAGTGCGAAAAGTGGTTTTTCAACACTAACACAAGTGCGAAAAGTGGTTTTTCAACACTAACACAAGTGCGAAAAGTGGTTTTTCAACACTATCACAAGTGCGAAAAGTGGTTTTTCAACACTATCACAAGTGCAAAAAGTGGTTTTTCCACACTAATACAAGTGCAAAAGTGGTTTACTGCAACAACACAAGTGCGAAAAGTGGTTTTTCAACACTAACACAAGTGCGAAAAGTGGGTTTTCAACACTATCACAAGTGCAAAAAGTGTTTTTTCCACACTAATACAAGTGCAAAAGTGGTTTCCTGCACCAACACAAGTGCGAAAAGTGGTTTTTCAACACTAACACAAGTGCGAAAAGGGGTTTTTCAACACAAACACGAGTGCGAAAAGTGGTTTTTCAACACTAACACAAGTGCGAAAAGTGGTTTTTCAACACTAACACAAGTGCGAAAAGTGTTTTTTCCACACTAATACAAGTGCAAAGGTGGTTTCCTGCACCAACACAAGTGCGAAAAGTGGTTTTTCCACACTAATACAAGTGCGAAAAGTGGTTTTTCAACACAAACACAAGTGCGAAAAGTGGTATTTCCACACTAATACAAGTGCGAAAAGTGGTTTTTCAACACAAACACAAGTGCGAAAAGTGGTTTTTCAACACTAACACAAGTGCGAAAAGTGTTTTTTCAACTCTAACACAAGTGCGAAAAGTGGTTTTTCAACACTAACACAAGTGCGAAAAGTGTTTTTTCCACACTAATACAAGTGCAAAAGTGGTTTCCTGCACCAACACAAGTGCGAAAAGTGGTTTTTCAACACTAACACAAGTGCGAAAAGTGGTTTTTCAACACTAACACAAGTGCGAAAGTGGTTTTTCAACACTAACACAAGTGCGAAAAGTGGTTTTTCAACACTAACACAAGTGCGAAAAGTGTTTTTTCCACACTAATACAAGTGCAAAAGTGGTTTCCTGCACCAACACAAGTGCGAAAAGTGGCTTTTCAACACTAACACAAGTGCGAAAAGTGGTTTTTCAACACTAACACAGGTGCGAAAAGTGGTTTTTCAACACTAACACAAGTCCGAAAAGTCGTTTTTCAACACTATCACAAGTGCAAAACGTGTTTTTTCCACACTAATACAAGTGCAAATGTGGTTTCCTGCACCAACACAAGTGTGAAAAGTGGTTTTTCAACACTAACACAAGTGCGAAAAGTGGTTTTTCAACACTAACACAAGGGCGAAAAGTGGTTTTTCCACACTAATACAAGTGGAAAAGTGGTTTCCTGCACCAACACAAGTGCGAAAAGTGGTTTTTCAACACTAACACAAGTGCGAAAAGTGGTTTTTCAACACTATCACAAGTGCAAAAAGTGTTTTTTCCACACTAATACAAGTGCAAAAGTGGTTTCCTGCACCAACACAAGTGCGAAAAGTGGTTTTTCAACACTAACACAAGTGCGAAAAGTGGTTTTTCAACACTAACACAAGTGCGAAAAGTGTTTTTTCCACACTAATACAAGTGCAAATGTGGAATCCTGCACCAACACAAGTGCGAAAAGTGGTTTTTCAACACTAACACAAGTGCGAAAAGTGGTTTTTGAACACTAACACAAGTGCGAAAAGTGGTTTTTCAACACTAACACAAGTGCGAAAAGTGGTTTTTCAACACTAACACAAGTGCGAAAAGTGGTTTTTCCACACTAATACAAGTGCAAAAGTGGTTTCCTGCACCAACACAAGTGCGAAAAGTCGTTTTTCAACACTAACACAAGTGCGAAAAGTGGTTTTTCAACACTATCACAAGTGCAAAAAGTGTTTTTTCCACACTAATACAAGTGCAAAAGTGGTTTCCTGCACCAACACAAGTGCGAAAAGTGGTTTTTCAACACTAACACAAGTGCGAAAAGTGTTTTTTCCACACAAATACAAGTGCAAAAGTGGTTTCTTTCACCAACACAAGTGCGAAAAGTGGTTTTTCAACACTAACACAAGTGCGAAAAGTGGTTTTTCAACACTAACACAAGTGCGAAAAGTGGTTTTTCAACACTATCACAAGTGCAAAAAGTGTTTTTTCCACACTAATACAAGTGCAAAAGTGGTTTCCTGCACCAACACAAGTGCGAAAAGTGGTTTTTCAACACTAACACAAGTGCGAAAAGTGGTTTTTAAACACCAACACAAGTGCGAAAAGTGTTTTTTCCACACTAATACAGTGCAAAAGTGGTTTCCTGCACCAACACAGGTGCGAAAAGTGTTTTTTCAACACTAACACAAGTGCGAAAAGTGGTTTTTCAACACTGCCACAAGTGCGAAAAGTGGTTTTTCCACACTAATACAAGTGCAAAAGTGGTTTCCTGCACCAACACAAGTGCGAAAAGTGGTTTTTCAACACTAACACACGTGCGAAAAGTGGTTTTTCAACACTAACACAAGTGCGAAAAGTGGTTTTTCAACACTAACACAAGTGCGAAAAGTGGTTTTTCCACACTAATACAAGTGCAAAAAGTGGTTTCCTGCACCAACACAAGTGCGAAAAGTGGTTTTTCAACACTAACACAAGTGCGAAAAGTGGTTTTTCAACACTATCACAAGTGCAAAAAGTGTTTTTTCCACACTAATACAAGTGCAAATGTGGTTTCCTGCACCAACACAAGTGCGAATAGTGGTTTTTCAACACTAGCACAAGTGCGAAAAGTGGTTTTTCAACACTAACACAAGTGCGAAAAGTGGTTTTTCCACACTAATACAAGTGCAAAAGTGGTTTCCTGCACCAACACAAGTGCGAAAAGTGGCTTTTCAACACTAACACAAGTGCGAAAAGTGGTTTTTCAACACTAACACAAGTGCGAAAAGTGTTTTTTCCACACTAATACAAGTGCAAAAGTGGTTTCCTGCACCAACACAAGTCCGAAAAGTGGTTTTTCAACACTAACACAAGTGCGAAAAGTGGTTTTTCAACACTAACACAAGTGCGAAAAGTGGTTTTTCAACACTATCACAAGTGCAAAACGTGTTTTTTCCACACTAATACAAGTGCAAATGTGGTTTCCTGCACCAACACAAGTGTGAAAAGTGGTTTTTCAACACTAACACAAGTGCGAAAAGTGGTTATTTCCACACTAATACAAGTGGAAAAGTGGTTTCCTGCACCAACACGAGTGCGAAAAGTGGTTTTTCAACACTAACACAAGTGCGAAAAGTGGTTTTTCAACACGATCACAAGTGCAAAAAGTGTTTTTTCCACACTAATACAAGCGCAGAAGTGGTTTCCTGCACCAACACAAGTGCGAAAAGTGGTTTTTCAACACTAACACAAGTGCGAAAAGTGGTTTTTCAACACTAACACAAGTGCGAAAAGTGTTTTTTCCACACTAATACAAGTGCAAAAGTGGTTTCCTGCACCAACACAAGTGCGAAAAGTGGTTTTTCAACACTAACAGAAGTGCGAAAAGTGGTTTTTCAACACTATCACAAGTGCAAAAAGTGTTTTTTCCACACTAACACAATTGCGAAAAGTGGTTTTTCAGCACTAACACAAGTGCGAAAAGTGGTTTTTCAACACTATCACAAGTGCAAAAAGTGTTTTTTCCACACTAATACAAGTGCAAAAGTGGTTTCCTGCACCAACACAAGTGCGAAAAGTGGTTTTTCAACACTAACACAAGTGCGAAAAGTGGTTTTTCAACACTAACACAAGTGCGAAAAGTGGATTTTCAACACTAACACAAGTGCGAAAAGTGGTTTTTCCACACTAATACAAGTGCAAAAGTGGTTTCCTGCACCAACACAAGTGCGAAAAGTGGTTTTTCAACACTAACACAAGTGCGAAAAGTGTTTTTTCAACACTAACACAAGTGCGAAAAGTGGTTTTTCCACACTAATACAAGTGCAAAAGTGGTTTCCTGCACCAACACAAGTGCGAAAAGTGGTTTTTCAACACTAACACACGTGCGAAAAGTGGTTTTTCAACACTAACACAAGTGCGAAAAGTGGTTTTTCAACACTAACACAAGTGCGAAAAGTGGTTTTTCCACACTAATGCAAGTACAAAAGTGGTTTCCTGCACCAACACAAGTGCGAAATGTGGTTTTTCAACACTAACACAAGTGCGAAAAGTCGTTTTTCAACACTATCACAAGTGCAAAAAGTGTTTTTTCCACACTAATACAAGTGCAAAAGTGGTTTCCTGCACTAACACAATTGCGAAAAGTGGTTTTTCAACACTAACACAAGTGCGAAAAGTGGTTTTTCAACACTAACACAAGTGCGAAAAGTGGTTTTTCAACACTAACACAAGTGCGAAAAGTGGTTTTTCAACACTATCACAAGTGCGAAAAGTGGTTTTTCCACACTAATACAAGTGCAAAAGTGGTTTCCTGCACCAACACAAGTGCGAAAAGTGGTTTTTCAACACTAACACAAGTGCGAAAAGTGGTTTTTCAACACTATCACAAGTGCAAAAAGTGTTTTTTCCACACTAATGCAAGTGCAAAAGTGGTTTCCTGCACCAACACAAGTGCGAAAAGTGGTTTTTCAACACTAACACAAGTGCGAAATGTGGTTTTTCAACACTAACACAAGTGCGAAAAGTGGTTTTTCAACAGTAACACAAGTGCGAAAAGTGGTTTTTCAACACTATCACAAGTGCAAAAAGTGGTTTTTCCACACTAATACAAGTGCAAAAGTGGTTTACTGTAACAACACAAGTGCGAAAAGTGGTTTTTCAACACTAACACAAGTGCGAAAAGTGGGTTTTCAACACTATCACAAGTGCAAAAAGTGTTTTTTCCACACTAATACAAGTGCAAAAGTGGTTTCCTGCACCAACACAAGTGCGAAAAGTGGTTTTTCAACACTAACACAAGTGCGAAAAGTGGTTTTTCAACACTAATACAAGTGCGAAAAGTGGTTTTTCAACACTAACACAAGTGCGAAAAGTGGTTTTTCAACACTAACACAAGTGCGAAAAGTGGTTTTTCAACACTAACACAAGTGCGAAAAGTGGTTTTTCAACACTAACACAAGTGCGAAAAGTGGTTTTTCCACACTAATACAAGTGCAAAAGTGGTTTCCTGCACCAACACAAGTGCGAAAAGTGGTTTTTAAACACTAACACAAGTGCGAAAAGTGGTTTTTCAACACTAACACAAGTGCGAGAAGTGGTTTTTCAACACTAACACAAGTGCGAAAAGTGGTTTTTAAACACTAACACAAGTGCGAAAAGTGGTTTTTCCACACTAATACAAGTGCAAAAGTGGTTTCCTGCACCAACACAAGTGCGAAAAGTCGTTTTTCAACACTAACACAAGTGCGAAAAGTGGTTTTTCAACACTATCACAAGTGCAAAAAATGTTTTTTCCACACTAATACAAGTGCAAAAGTGGTTTCCTGCACCAACACAAGTGCGAAAAGTGGTTTTTCAACACTAATACAAGTGCAAAAAGTGGTTTTTCAACACTAACACAAGTGCGAAGTGTTTTTTCCACACAAATACAAGTGCAAAAGTGGTTTCCTGCACCAACACAAGTGCGAAAAGTGGTTTTTCAACACTAACACAAGTGCGAAAAGTGGTTTTTCAACACTAACACAAGTGCGAAAAGTGGTTTTTCAACACTATCACAAGTGCAAAAAGTGTTTTTTCCACACTAATACAAGTGCAAAAGTGGTTTCCTGCACCAACACAAGTGCGAAAAGTGGTTTTTCAACACTAACACAAGTGCGAAAAGTGGTTTTTCAACACTAACAAGTGCGAAAAGTGGTTTTTCAACACTAACACAAGTGCGAAAAGTGGTTTTTCCACACTAATACAAGTGCAAAAGTGGTTTCCTGCACCAACACAAGTGCGAAAAGTGGTTTTTCAACACTAACACAAGTGCGAAAAGTGGTTTTTCAACACTATCACAAGTGCAAAAAGTGTTTTTTCCACACTAATACAAGTGCAAAAGTGGTTTCCTGCACCAACACAGGTGCGAAAGGTGGTTTTTCAACACTAGCACAAGTTCGAAAAGTGGTTTTTCAACACTAACACAAGTGTGAAAAGTGTTTTTTCCACACTTATACAAGTGCAAAAGTGGTTTCCTGCACCAACACAAGTGCGAAAAGTGGTTTTTCAACACTAACACAAGTGCGAAAAGTGTTTTTTCCACACTAATACAAGTGCAAAAGTGGTTTCCTGCACCAACACAAGTGCGAAAAGTGGTTTTTCAACACTAACACAAGTGCGAAAAGTGGTTTTTCAACACTAACACAAGTGCGAAAAGTGGTTTTTCAACACTAACACAAGTGCGAAAAGTGGTTTTTCAACACTATCACAAGTGCAAAAAGTGTTTTTTCCACACTAATACAAGTGCAAAAGTGGTTTCCTGCACAAACACACGTGCGAAAAGTGGATTTTTCAACACTAACACAAGTGCGAAAAGTGGTTTTTCAACACTAACACAAGTGCGAAAAGTGGTTTTTCAACACTAACACAAGTGCGAAAAGTGGTTTTTCAACACTAACACAAGTGCGAAAAGTGTTTTTTCCACACTAATACAAGTGCAAAAGTGGTTTCCTGCACCAACACAAGTGCGAAAAGTGGTTTTTCAACACTATCACAAGTGCGAAAAGTGGTTTTTCAACACTAACACAAGTGCGAAAAGTGGTTTTTCAACACTAAGACAGGTGCGAAAAGTGTTTTTTCCACACTAATACAAGTGCAAAAGTGGTTTCCTGCACCAACACAAGTGCAAAAAGTGGTTTTTCAACACTAACACAAGTGCGAAAATTGGTTTTTCAACAGTAGCACAAGTGCGAAAAGTGTTTTTTCCACACTAACACAAGTGCGTAAAGTGGTTTTTCAACACTAACACAAGTGCGAAAAGTGGTTTTTCAACACTAACACAAGTGTGAAAAGTGTTTTTTCCATACTAATACAAGTGCAAAAGTGGTTTCCTGCACCAACACAAGTGCGAAAAGTGGTTTTTCAACACTAACACAAGTGCGAAAAGTCGTTTTTCAACACTATCACAAGTGCAAAAAGTGTTTTTTCCACACTAATACAAGTGCAAAAGTGGTTTCCTGCACCAACACAAGTGCGAAAAGTGGTTTCCTGCACCAACACAGGTGTGAAAAGTGGTTTTTCAACACTAACACAAGTGCGAAAAGTGGTTTTTCAACACTAACACAAGTGCGAAAAGTGGTTTTTCCACACTAATACAAGTGCAAAAGTGGTTTCCTGCACCAACACAAGTGCGAAAAGTGGTTTTTCAACACTAACACACGTGCGAAAAGTGGTTTTTCAACACTAACACAAGTGCGAAAAGTGGTTTTTCAACACTAACACAAGTGCGAAAAGTGGTTTTTCCACACTAATACAAGTGCAAAAGTGGTTTCCTGCACCAACACAAGTGCGAAATGTGGTTTTTCAACACTAATACAAGTGCAAAAAGTGGTTTCCTGCACCAACACAAGTGCGAAAAGTGGTTTTTCAACACTAACACAAGTGCGAAAAGTGGTTTTTCAACACTATCACAAGTGCAAAAAGTGTTTTTTCCACACTAATACAAGTGCAAATGTGGTTTCCTGCACCAACACAAGTGCGAATAGTGGTTTTTCAACACTAGCACAAGTGCGAAAAGTGGTTTTTCAACACTAACACAAGTGCGAAAAGTGGTTTTTCCACACTAATACAAGTGCAAAAGTGGTTTCCTGCACCAACACAAGTGCGAAAAGTGGCTTTTCAACACTAACACAAGTGCGAAAAGTGGTTTTTCAACACTAACACAAGTGCGAAAAGTGTTTTTTCCACACTAATACAAGTGCAAAAGTGGTTTCCTGCACCAACACAAGTCCGAAAAGTGGTTTTTCAACACTAACACAAGTGCGAAAAGTGGTTTTTCAACACTAACACAAGTGCGAAAAGTGGTTTTTCAACACTATCACAAGTGCAAAACGTGTTTTTTCCACACTAATACAAGTGCAAATGTGGTTTCCTGCACCAACACAAGTGTGAAAAGTGGTTTTTCAACACTAACACAAGTGCGAAAAGTGGTTATTTCCACACTAATACAAGTGGAAAAGTGGTTTCCTGCACCAACACGAGTGCGAAAAGTGGTTTTTCAACACTAACACAAGTGCGAAAAGTGGTTTTTCAACACGATCACAAGTGCAAAAAGTGTTTTTTCCACACTAATACAAGCGCAGAAGTGGTTTCCTGCACCAACACAAGTGCGAAAAGTGGTTTTTCAACACTAACACAAGTGCGAAAAGTGGTTTTTCAACACTAACACAAGTGCGAAAAGTGTTTTTTCCACACTAATACAAGTGCAAAAGTGGTTTCCTGCACCAACACAAGTGCGAAAAGTGGTTTTTCAACACTAACAGAAGTGCGAAAAGTGGTTTTTCAACACTATCACAAGTGCAAAAAGTGTTTTTTCCACACTAACACAATTGCGAAAAGTGGTTTTTCAGCACTAACACAAGTGCGAAAAGTGGTTTTTCAACACTATCACAAGTGCAAAAAGTGTTTTTTCCACACTAATACAAGTGCAAAAGTGGTTTCCTGCACCAACACAAGTGCGAAAAGTGGTTTTTCAACACTAACACAAGTGCGAAAAGTGGTTTTTCAACACTAACACAAGTGCGAAAAGTGGATTTTCAACACTAACACAAGTGCGAAAAGTGGTTTTTCCACACTAATACAAGTGCAAAAGTGGTTTCCTGCACCAACACAAGTGCGAAAAGTGGTTTTTCAACACTAACACAAGTGCGAAAAGTGTTTTTTCAACACTAACACAAGTGCGAAAAGTGGTTTTTCCACACTAA
This sequence comes from Myxine glutinosa, assembly GCF_964187855.1. Taxonomy (NCBI): domain Eukaryota; kingdom Metazoa; phylum Chordata; class Myxini; order Myxiniformes; family Myxinidae; genus Myxine; species Myxine glutinosa. The sequence goes on along the minus strand of NW_027618013.1, from coordinate 13,196 downwards.
TACAAGTGCAAAAGTGGTTTCCTGCACCAACACAAGTGCGAAAAGTGGTTTTTCAACACTAACACACGTGCGAAAAGTGGTTTTTCAACACTAACACAAGTGCGAAAAGTGGTTTTTCAACACTAACACAAGTGCGAAAAGTGGTTTTTCCACACTAATGCAAGTACAAAAGTGGTTTCCTGCACCAACACAAGTGCGAAATGTGGTTTTTCAACACTAACACAAGTGCGAAAAGTCGTTTTTCAACACTATCACAAGTGCAAAAAGTGTTTTTTCCACACTAATACAAGTGCAAAAGTGGTTTCCTGCACTAACACAATTGCGAAAAGTGGTTTTTCAACACTAACACAAGTGCGAAAAGTGGTTTTTCAACACTAACACAAGTGCGAAAAGTGGTTTTTCAACACTAACACAAGTGCGAAAAGTGGTTTTTCAACACTATCACAAGTGCGAAAAGTGGTTTTTCCACACTAATACAAGTGCAAAAGTGGTTTCCTGCACCAACACAAGTGCGAAAAGTGGTTTTTCAACACTAACACAAGTGCGAAAAGTGGTTTTTCAACACTATCACAAGTGCAAAAAGTGTTTTTTCCACACTAATGCAAGTGCAAAAGTGGTTTCCTGCACCAACACAAGTGCGAAAAGTGGTTTTTCAACACTAACACAAGTGCGAAATGTGGTTTTTCAACACTAACACAAGTGCGAAAAGTGGTTTTTCAACAGTAACACAAGTGCGAAAAGTGGTTTTTCAACACTATCACAAGTGCAAAAAGTGGTTTTTCCACACTAATACAAGTGCAAAAGTGGTTTACTGTAACAACACAAGTGCGAAAAGTGGTTTTTCAACACTAACACAAGTGCGAAAAGTGGGTTTTCAACACTATCACAAGTGCAAAAAGTGTTTTTTCCACACTAATACAAGTGCAAAAGTGGTTTCCTGCACCAACACAAGTGCGAAAAGTGGTTTTTCAACACTAACACAAGTGCGAAAAGTGGTTTTTCAACACTAATACAAGTGCGAAAAGTGGTTTTTCAACACTAACACAAGTGCGAAAAGTGGTTTTTCAACACTAACACAAGTGCGAAAAGTGGTTTTTCAACACTAACACAAGTGCGAAAAGTGGTTTTTCAACACTAACACAAGTGCGAAAAGTGGTTTTTCCACACTAATACAAGTGCAAAAGTGGTTTCCTGCACCAACACAAGTGCGAAAAGTGGTTTTTAAACACTAACACAAGTGCGAAAAGTGGTTTTTCAACACTAACACAAGTGCGAGAAGTGGTTTTTCAACACTAACACAAGTGCGAAAAGTGGTTTTTAAACACTAACACAAGTGCGAAAAGTGGTTTTTCCACACTAATACAAGTGCAAAAGTGGTTTCCTGCACCAACACAAGTGCGAAAAGTCGTTTTTCAACACTAACACAAGTGCGAAAAGTGGTTTTTCAACACTATCACAAGTGCAAAAAATGTTTTTTCCACACTAATACAAGTGCAAAAGTGGTTTCCTGCACCAACACAAGTGCGAAAAGTGGTTTTTCAACACTAATACAAGTGCAAAAAGTGGTTTTTCAACACTAACACAAGTGCGAAGTGTTTTTTCCACACAAATACAAGTGCAAAAGTGGTTTCCTGCACCAACACAAGTGCGAAAAGTGGTTTTTCAACACTAACACAAGTGCGAAAAGTGGTTTTTCAACACTAACACAAGTGCGAAAAGTGGTTTTTCAACACTATCACAAGTGCAAAAAGTGTTTTTTCCACACTAATACAAGTGCAAAAGTGGTTTCCTGCACCAACACAAGTGCGAAAAGTGGTTTTTCAACACTAACACAAGTGCGAAAAGTGGTTTTTCAACACTAACAAGTGCGAAAAGTGGTTTTTCAACACTAACACAAGTGCGAAAAGTGGTTTTTCCACACTAATACAAGTGCAAAAGTGGTTTCCTGCACCAACACAAGTGCGAAAAGTGGTTTTTCAACACTAACACAAGTGCGAAAAGTGGTTTTTCAACACTATCACAAGTGCAAAAAGTGTTTTTTCCACACTAATACAAGTGCAAAAGTGGTTTCCTGCACCAACACAGGTGCGAAAGGTGGTTTTTCAACACTAGCACAAGTTCGAAAAGTGGTTTTTCAACACTAACACAAGTGTGAAAAGTGTTTTTTCCACACTTATACAAGTGCAAAAGTGGTTTCCTGCACCAACACAAGTGCGAAAAGTGGTTTTTCAACACTAACACAAGTGCGAAAAGTGTTTTTTCCACACTAATACAAGTGCAAAAGTGGTTTCCTGCACCAACACAAGTGCGAAAAGTGGTTTTTCAACACTAACACAAGTGCGAAAAGTGGTTTTTCAACACTAACACAAGTGCGAAAAGTGGTTTTTCAACACTAACACAAGTGCGAAAAGTGGTTTTTCAACACTATCACAAGTGCAAAAAGTGTTTTTTCCACACTAATACAAGTGCAAAAGTGGTTTCCTGCACAAACACACGTGCGAAAAGTGGATTTTTCAACACTAACACAAGTGCGAAAAGTGGTTTTTCAACACTAACACAAGTGCGAAAAGTGGTTTTTCAACACTAACACAAGTGCGAAAAGTGGTTTTTCAACACTAACACAAGTGCGAAAAGTGTTTTTTCCACACTAATACAAGTGCAAAAGTGGTTTCCTGCACCAACACAAGTGCGAAAAGTGGTTTTTCAACACTATCACAAGTGCGAAAAGTGGTTTTTCAACACTAACACAAGTGCGAAAAGTGGTTTTTCAACACTAAGACAGGTGCGAAAAGTGTTTTTTCCACACTAATACAAGTGCAAAAGTGGTTTCCTGCACCAACACAAGTGCAAAAAGTGGTTTTTCAACACTAACACAAGTGCGAAAATTGGTTTTTCAACAGTAGCACAAGTGCGAAAAGTGTTTTTTCCACACTAACACAAGTGCGTAAAGTGGTTTTTCAACACTAACACAAGTGCGAAAAGTGGTTTTTCAACACTAACACAAGTGTGAAAAGTGTTTTTTCCATACTAATACAAGTGCAAAAGTGGTTTCCTGCACCAACACAAGTGCGAAAAGTGGTTTTTCAACACTAACACAAGTGCGAAAAGTCGTTTTTCAACACTATCACAAGTGCAAAAAGTGTTTTTTCCACACTAATACAAGTGCAAAAGTGGTTTCCTGCACCAACACAAGTGCGAAAAGTGGTTTCCTGCACCAACACAGGTGTGAAAAGTGGTTTTTCAACACTAACACAAGTGCGAAAAGTGGTTTTTCAACACTAACACAAGTGCGAAAAGTGGTTTTTCCACACTAATACAAGTGCAAAAGTGGTTTCCTGCACCAACACAAGTGCGAAAAGTGGTTTTTCAACACTAACACACGTGCGAAAAGTGGTTTTTCAACACTAACACAAGTGCGAAAAGTGGTTTTTCAACACTAACACAAGTGCGAAAAGTGGTTTTTCCACACTAATACAAGTGCAAAAGTGGTTTCCTGCACCAACACAAGTGCGAAATGTGGTTTTTCAACACTAACACAAGTGCGAAAAGTGGTTTTTCAACACTATCACAAGTGCAAAAAGTGTTTTTTCCACACTAATACAAGTGCAAAAGTGGTTTCCTGCACTAACACAAGTGCGAAAAGTGGTTTTTCAAAACTAACACAAGTGCGAAAAGTGGTTTTTCAACACTAACACAAGTGCAAAAAGTGGTTTTTCAACACTAACACAAGTGCGAAAAGTGGTTTTTCAACACTATCACAAGTGCGAAAAGTGGTTTTTCCACACTAATACAAGTGCAAAAGTGGTTTCCTGCACCAACACAAGTGCGAAAAGTGGTTTTTCAACACTAACACAAGTGCGGAAAGTGGTTTTTCAACACTATCACAAGTGCAAAAAGTGTTTTTTCCACACTAATGCAAGTGCAAAAGTGGTTTCCTGCACCAACACAAGTGCGAAAAGTGGTTTTTCAACACTAACACAAGTGCGAAAAGTGGTTTTTCAACACTAACACAAGTGCGAAAAGTGGTTTTTCAACACTAACACAAGTGCGAAAAGTGGTTTTTCAACACTATCACAAGTGCAAAAAGTGGTTTTTCCACACTAATACAAGTGCAAAAGTGGTTTACTGCAACAACACAAGTGCGAAAAGTGGTTTTTCAACACTAACACAAGTGCGAAAAGTGGTTTTTCAACACTAACACAAGTGCGAAAAGTGTTTTTTCCACACTAATACAAGTGTGAAAAGGGGTTTTTCAACACAAACACGAGTGCGAAAAGTGGTTTTTCAACACAAACACAAGTGCGAAAAGTGGTTTTTCAACACTAACACAAGTGCGAAAAGTGTTTTTTTCCACACTAATACAAGTGCAAAGGTGGTTTCCTGCACCAACACAAGTGCGAAAAGTGGTTTTTCCACACTAATACAAGTGCGAAAAGTGGTTTTTCAACACAAACACAAGTGCGAAAAGTGGTTTTTCCACACTAATACAAGTGCGAAAAGTGGTTTTTCAACACAAACACAAGTGCGAAAAGTGTTTTTTCAACACTAACACAAGTGCGAAAAGTGTTTTTTCAACACTAACACAAGTGCGAAAAGTGGTTTTTCAACACTAACACAAGTGCGAAAAGTGTTTTTTCCACACTAATACAAGTGCAAAAGTGGTTTCCTGCACCAACACAAGTGCGAAAAGTGGTTTTTCAACACTAACACAAGTGCGAAAAGTGGTTTTTCAACACTAACACAAGTGCGAAAGTGGTTTTTCAACACTAACACAAGTGCGAAAAGTGGTTTTCAACACTAACACAAGTGCGAAAAGTGTTTTTTCCACACTAATACAAGTCCAAAAGTGGTTTCCTGCACCAACACAAGTGCGAAAAGTGGCTTTTCAACACTAACACAAGTGCGAAAAGTGGTTTTTCAACACTAACACAGGTGCGAAAAGTGGTTTTTCAACACTAACACAAGTGCGAAAAGTCGTTTTTCAACACTATCACAAGTGCAAAACGTGTTTTTTCCACACTAATACAAGTGCAAATGTGGTTTCCTGCACCAACACAAGTGTGAAAAGTGGTTTTTCAACACTAACACAAGTGCGAAAAGTGGTTTTTCAACACTAACACAAGGGCGAAAAGTGGTTTTTCCACACTAATACAAGTGGAAAAGTGGTTTCCTGCACCAACACAAGTGCGAAAAGTGGTTTTTCAACACTAACACAAGTGCGAAAAGTGGTTTTTCAACACTATCACAAGTGCAAAAAGTGTTTTTTCCACACTAATACAAGTGCAAAAGTGGTTTCCTGCACCAACACAAGTGCGAAAAGTGGTTTTTCAACACTAACACAAGTGCGAAAAGTGGTTTTTCAACACTAACACAAGTGCGAAAAGTGTTTTTTCCACACTAATACAAGTGCAAATGTGGAATCCTGCACCAACACAAGTGCGAAAAGTGGTTTTTCAACACTAACACAAGTGCGAAAAGTGGTTTTTCAACACTAACACAAGTGCGAAAAGTGGTTTTTCAACACTAACACAAGTGCGAAAAGTGGTTTTTCAACACTATCACAAGTGCAAAAAGTGTTTTTTCCACACTAATACAAGTGCAAAAGTGGTTTCCTGCACAAACACACGTGCGAAAAGTGGATTTTTCAACACTAACACAAGTGCGAAAAGTGGTTTTTCAACACTAACACAAGTGCGAAAAGTGGTTTTTCAACACTAACACAAGTGCGAAAAGTGGTTTTTCAACACTAACACAAGTGCGAAAAGTGTTTTTTCCACACTAATACAAGTGCAAAAGTGGTTTCCTGCACCAACACAAGTGCGAAAAGTGGTTTTTCAACACTATCACAAGTGCGAAAAGTGGTTTTTCAACACTAACACAAGTGCGAAAAGTGGTTTTTCAACACTAAGACAGGTGCGAAAAGTGTTTTTTCCACACTAATACAAGTGCAAAAGTGGTTTCCTGCACCAACACAAGTGCAAAAAGTGGTTTTTCAACACTAACACAAGTGCGAAAATTGGTTTTTCAACAGTATCACAAGTGCGAAAAGTGTTTTTTCCACACTAACACAAGTGCGAAAAGTGGTTTTTCAACACTAACACAAGTGCGAAAAGTGGTTTTTCAACACTAACGAATCGTCTTCCGGGTTCGGTTGCGAGAGTACGCTGGCGTTGCATATTCGCCGCTTCTCCGACTGGATGGATGTACAGGGTCTGCTTCTACTTTTCTGACCTGACATCTCACACCTGTCCTGCCTTTTCACACCCGCACGTGCCGCGTGTTCTCCGGCTGGATAACGGAATCTGCTTTTGATGGTACGGAATACGGAATCGAAAGGCCCGCTCCCGTTGTTTGTGGCCGTGGCCTTGTTTGCCGGTGGCCTTGTGGTCTTGGTGGCCTTGTGGCCTTGTTTGCCGCTGTGGTCTTGATTAGCGGCTGCAGTCGTTTGCCGCTGCGTTTGCCGCTGCGTTTGCCGCTGCGTTTGCCGCTGCGTTTGCCGCTTTGCCTCCTCGACCTTGGCCTCGTACTCGTCCCTTCGCTCCTGCCTGGCATGGCTCTGAAGTACTCCGCCACAAGGCTTCTTCTGCTCAATACCCGCTCCACCCCATCATGCATCTCTGCCATCAAATCAAATGGACTCCTCCGACGACCCAGGTACATTCACCGTGGCTCCGGTCGCAAGTTTGTTTATTTGCAATCAGGTCACTCCATCCCCGTCCTCTGGTCGGCTCAGCGCACTCTCACTCTTCGTCCCAGCGCACCTGGTCACAGCAACCCACACGATCGCACCTCCTGCCTACGAACCCTGGCTAAATCACCTGAATTCATCCCTGCTGTTCAAAACAACATCAAGCTCACCCTGTTCAACACCCGGTCCCTCAACAATAAATGCCTCATCCTGAACGAATACATCCTGGATAACAAACTGGACTTTCTCTGTCTCACCGAAACCTGGCAACAACCTCTGGACTACTACACACTCAACCTCACCACACCCAATGGATATTCCTACGTCAATAAACCACGCTCGGAGGGCCGAGGTGGTGGAATTGCCGTTATCCACCGTCAAGACATCAAGACCAACCTCATCTCCATCTCATCTGCTCCATCATTTGAACACCTGGCTTTAAAACTCTCTGGTCACACGCAGTCAGTCATGGCTGTCGTCTACCGCCCTCCCAAACCACACCCATCATTCCTGTCTGACTTCTCCTACTTTCTGACCCAGCTATGTTCCCTCTCCCCCTCAATCCTCCTCCTTGGTGATTTCAATATCCACATGGACTCCACTGACTCCACAATAACCACTGACTTCACTGATTTACTCACCTGCTTTAACCTCACTCAACATGTCGACTTTCCTACCCATATCCGTGGTCACATTTTGGACCTTGTCTGCTCCACTGGATTAAATTTGCACCATCTCTATGGCTCCGACCTCACCCTCTCTGACCACTTAGCCATCACTCTGACCATCAACATCCCCGCCCCAACACCAAGGCATTATCGCACAATCAACTTCCGTAAGCTAAACGCTCTTTCACCTACCTCATTCTCATCCACCCTCTCTGAAAAAATGTCCACTTCTCCCTTCATTGACCTCCACACCCCTTCCGACCTCACTGACTACTACAACCACACTCTCTCCTCCTGCCTTGACCAGCTTGCGCCTGTAAAAACCAAAACAGTTTCTTTCACCCATTCTGCTCCCTGGTTTACCCCTGAACTCCACCTGATGAAAACTCGTGCTCGCCAACTTGAAAGACTCCGCAATAAAACGGGTCTCACAGTTCACTCCCAAGCCTACAAGGACCACATACAACACTACAAAGATGCCCTCTCCCGCGCCCGCTCTGCCTACTACTCTCAAATTATCCACTCTGGCTCCGGAAACCCAAAAGCACTCTTCTCGACAATAAACAAACTCCTCCGCCCCCTGAACACCACCACCCAGTCATTCACAGTAGACAACTGCATCTCCTTCCTCTCTTTCTTCCAACGCAAAATTGACAACATCTACAACAGCTTGACCACCGCCGCACCCGCTCCCCCTCCAACCACCTGCCCCCCCTTGTCCTGCCATCCCCTGTCTCGGTTCTCCCCAATCTCTCCTACTGACCTCTCTGAACTCCTCATAGGAATGAAAACTGCCACCTGCACTCTTGACCCCATCCCCTCCAGCTTTGTCAAAGCCTCCCTCCCTGCTCTCTCTCCACTTATCATTGCAACAATAAACTCCTCCCTGTCTACAGGCATCGTCCCACCTTCCCTCAAAATTGCTGCTGTTACCCCCATTCTAAAAAAACCTGGTCTAAACCCTGACACCCTAAACAACTTCAGACCCATCTCCAACCTACCCTTTCTGTCAAAAGTTTTGGAACGCGCTGTAGCCACTCAACTCAAACATCATCTCTCTGCCAATAACCTGTATGAAACATTCCAATCCGGATTCCGCTCCAACCACAGTACTGAAACTGCTCTCCTCAAAATCACCAACGACCTTCTCCTCTCCTCTGACGCTGGCAACCTCAACATTCTCGTCCTCCTCGACCTCAGCGCTGCCTTTGACACCATCGATCACACTATCCTCCTCACCCGACTTGAATCCACCTTTAACGTCACCGGCACTGCCCTCTCTTGGATTAAATCATACCTCTCTGACAGATGCCAGTTCATCTCCATCAATAACTGCAAATCCCCCACTGCTCCCCTCCCCCAAGGTGTCCCCCAAGGTTCAGTTCTTGGCCCCCTCCTCTTCATCCTTTACCTGTCCCCGCTCGGTCACTTAATCCGCCGTCATGGTCTCCAATTCCACTGCTTCGCCGATGACATCCAGCTTTTCATCTCCACCAAGTCCGTCTCCACCGACACCCACTCTATCCTGACAAACTGCATCACTGAAATAAAATCCTGGCTTCAAATCAACTTCCTCAAGCTTAACTGTGATAAATCTGAAATAATCATCATTGGCCCAAAAACGCTCACAAAATCCACCCATAACTTTGCCCTCAACATCGACGGTATCCCAGTATCCACCTCCCCTCACATCCGGAATCTTGGCGTCATCTTTGACCAAACCCTTTCCTTCGACAAATACACTAAACAGATCACAAAGTCAGCCTTCTTTCACCTGAAAAACATTGCCCGTCTCCGCTCATCCCTCTCCTCCACGGCTGCAGAAACCCTCATCCACGCCTTCATCACCTCCCGTCTGGACTACTGCAATAGCCTCCTCTATGGTTCACCCTCAAAAATCACCAATAAACTCCAATACATTCAGAACTCCGCTGCCCGTCTACTCACTCATTCCCGGACCCGTGACCACATCACCCCCGTCCTTTACAAGCTTCACTGGCTCCCCATCCCCCAGAGAATCCAGTACAAAATCCTCCTCTTGACATACAAAGCCCTCCATAACCTGGCCCCATCCTACCTGGCTGACCTCCTCTCCAGACACACTCCCACCCGCAACCTCCGCTCTGCTGGTACCAACCTCCTGACCCCCTCCATCCGGACCAAATTCAGATCCTGGGGGGACAGGGCCTTCTCCATCGCTGCTCCCACCCTCTGGAACTCACTACCTCACACCATCAGAGACTCCTCCTCACTCACCACATTCAAAACATCACTAAAGACCCACCTGTTCAACGCTGCATTCAACATTCAACCCACAGCATTTAACCCCTGACTATCTCTTCTCCTTCTCCCTCCTTTTGCTTTAAATATTTCCCTATTGATTCTTGTCTTTTTGCAATTGTTGTTTTCATGTATTGTTATGCATTATGTTTTCCACTCTGTCAAAGCGCCTTTGGGCTTCTGGAAAAGCGCTATACAAAATAAATGAATTATTATTAATTATTATTATTATAACACAAGTGTGAAAAGTGTTTTTTCCATACTAATACAAGTGCAAAAGTGGTTTCCTGCACCAACACAAGTGCGAAAAGTGGTTTTTCAACACTAACACAAGTGCGAAAAGTCATTTTTCAACACTATCACAAGTGCAAAAAGTGTTTTTTCCACACTAATACAAGTGCAAAAGTGGTTTCCTGCACCAACACAAGTGCGAAAAGTGGTTTTTCAACACTAACAGAAGTGCGAAAAGTGGTTTTTCAACACTATCACAAGTGCAAAAAGTGTTTTTTCCACACTAACACAATTGCGAAAAGTGGTTTTTCAGCACTAACACAAGTGCGAAAAGTGGTTTTTCAACACTATCACAAGTGCAAAAAGTGTTTTTTCCACACTAATACAAGTGCAAAAGTGGTTTCCTGCACCAACACAAGTGCGAAAAGTGGTTTTTCAACACTAACACAAGTGCGAAAAGTGGTTTTTCAACACTAACACAAGTGCGAAAAGTGGATTTTCAACACTAACACAAGTGCGAAAAGTGGTTTTTCCACACTAATACAAGTGCAAAAGTGGTTTCCTGCACCAACACAAGTGCGAAAAGTGGTTTTTCAACACTAACACAAGTGCGAAAAGTGTTTTTTCAACACTAACACAAGTGCGAAAAGTGGTTTTTCCACACTAATACAAGTGCAAAAGTGGTTTCCTGCACCAACACAAGTGCGAAAAGTGGTTTTTCAACACTAACACACGTGCGAAAAGTGGTTTTTCAACACTAACACAAGTGCGAAAAGTGGTTTTTCAACACTAACACAAGTGCGAAAAGTGGTTTTTCCACACTAATGCAAGTACAAAAGTGGTTTCCTGCACCAACACAAGTGCGAAATGTGGTTTTTCAACACTAACACAAGTGCGAAAAGTCGTTTTTCAACACTATCACAAGTGCAAAAAGTGTTTTTTCCACACTAATACAAGTGCAAAAGTGGTTTCCTGCACTAACACAATTGCGAAAAGTGGTTTTTCAACACTAACACAAGTGCGAAAAGTGGTTTTTCAACACTAACACAAGTGCGAAAAGTGGTTTTTCAACACTAACACAAGTGCGAAAAGTGGTTTTTCAACACTATCACAAGTGCGAAAAGTGGTTTTTCCACACTAATACAAGTGCAAAAGTGGTTTCCTGCACCAACACAAGTGCGAAAAGTGGTTTTTCAACACTAACACAAGTGCGAAAAGTGGTTTTTCAACACTATCACAAGTGCAAAAAGTGTTTTTTCCACACTAATGCAAGTGCAAAAGTGGTTTCCTGCACCAACACAAGTGCGAAAAGTGGTTTTTCAACACTAACACAAGTGCGAAATGTGGTTTTTCAACACTAACACAAGTGCGAAAAGTGGTTTTTCAACAGTAACACAAGTGCGAAAAGTGGTTTTTCAACACTATCACAAGTGCAAAAAGTGGTTTTTCCACACTAATACAAGTGCAAAAGTGGTTTACTGTAACAACACAAGTGCGAAAAGTGGTTTTTCAACACTAACACAAGTGCGAAAAGTGGGTTTTCAACACTATCACAAGTGCAAAAAGTGTTTTTTCCACACTAATACAAGTGCAAAAGTGGTTTCCTGCACCAACACAAGTGCGAAAAGTGGTTTTTCAACACTAACACAAGTGCGAAAAGTGGTTTTTCAACACTAATACAAGTGCGAAAAGTGGTTTTTCAACACTAACACAAGTGCGAAAAGTGGTTTTTCAACACTAACACAAGTGCGAAAAGTGGTTTTTCAACACTAACACAAGTGCGAAAAGTGGTTTTTCAACACTAACACAAGTGCGAAAAGTGGTTTTTCCACACTAATACAAGTGCAAAAGTGGTTTCCTGCACCAACACAAGTGCGAAAAGTGGTTTTTAAACACTAACACAAGTGCGAAAAGTGGTTTTTCAACACTAACACAAGTGCGAGAAGTGGTTTTTCAACACTAACACAAGTGCGAAAAGTGGTTTTTAAACACTAACACAAGTGCGAAAAGTGGTTTTTCCACACTAATACAAGTGCAAAAGTGGTTTCCTGCACCAACACAAGTGCGAAAAGTCGTTTTTCAACACTAACACAAGTGCGAAAAGTGGTTTTTCAACACTATCACAAGTGCAAAAAATGTTTTTTCCACACTAATACAAGTGCAAAAGTGGTTTCCTGCACCAACACAAGTGCGAAAAGTGGTTTTTCAACACTAATACAAGTGCAAAAAGTGGTTTTTCAACACTAACACAAGTGCGAAGTGTTTTTTCCACACAAATACAAGTGCAAAAGTGGTTTCCTGCACCAACACAAGTGCGAAAAGTGGTTTTTCAACACTAACACAAGTGCGAAAAGTGGTTTTTCAACACTAACACAAGTGCGAAAAGTGGTTTTCAACACTATCACAAGTGCAAAAAGTGTTTTTTCCACACTAATACAAGTGCAAAAGTGGTTTCCTGCACCAACACAAGTGCGAAAAGTGGTTTTTCAACACTAACACAAGTGCGAAAAGTGGTTTTTCAACACTAACAAGTGCGAAAAGTGGTTTTTCAACACTAACACAAGTGCGAAAAGTGGTTTTTCCACACTAATACAAGTGCAAAAGTGGTTTCCTGCACCAACACAAGTGCGAAAAGTGGTTTTTCAACACTAACACAAGTGCGAAAAGTGGTTTTTCAACACTATCACAAGTGCAAAAAGTGTTTTTTCCACACTAATACAAGTGCAAAAGTGGTTTCCTGCACCAACACAGGTGCGAAAGGTGGTTTTTCAACACTAGCACAAGTTCGAAAAGTGGTTTTTCAACACTAACACAAGTGTGAAAAGTGTTTTTTCCACACTTATACAAGTGCAAAAGTGGTTTCCTGCACCAACACAAGTGCGAAAAGTGGTTTTTCAACACTAACACAAGTGCGAAAAGTGTTTTTTCCACACTAATACAAGTGCAAAAGTGGTTTCCTGCACCAACACAAGTGCGAAAAGTGGTTTTTCAACACTAACACAAGTGCGAAAAGTGGTTTTTCAACACTAACACAAGTGCGAAAAGTGGTTTTTCAACACTAACACAAGTGCGAAAAGTGGTTTTTCAACACTATCACAAGTGCAAAAAGTGTTTTTTCCACACTAATACAAGTGCAAAAGTGGTTTCCTGCACAAACACACGTGCGAAAAGTGGATTTTTCAACACTAACACAAGTGCGAAAAGTGGTTTTTCAACACTAACACAAGTGCGAAAAGTGGTTTTTCAACACTAACACAAGTGCGAAAAGTGGTTTTTCAACACTAACACAAGTGCGAAAAGTGTTTTTTCCACACTAATACAAGTGCAAA